>NW_024418468.1:0-1928 GCF_014898765.1 Herpailurus yagouaroundi | reverse complement strand
AGACAGAGCATGAACGGGGGAGGGGCAGAGAGAGAGGGAGACACAGATTCGGAAACAGGCTCCAGGCTCTGAGCCATCAGCCCAGAGCCCGACGCGGGGCTCGAACTCCCGGACCGCGAGATCGTGACCTGGCTGAAGTCGGACGCTTAACCGACTGCGCCACCCAGGCGCCCCCTTAGCTAATATTTTACTTGCATAGTTGCATTTTTGTTTACAAGTGAATTTTTTCTTGTGTCGTCTTTAGTTTTAAAATTAATGTTATAATAGCCTCATGAATTGAGCGAGGTAGCAAGTTTTATGGAGCGACTAGCGTAAGAAACTGTAGTTAACTTTAAATTTCAGTAAGACATGCAAAACAGGTGGCAGTCAGTGTTTTTCATTTCTGTCACTTTCAAAACCATGGCTCTTTAACAAATGCGATTGAAAGAGTCCTGTTAATTTGAAGTACTCAAATCATAGTGTAGCCGTGAAGAAAAGACCTCAAAAATTAGTCTTTTAAAATAATTGACTAAAGGCAGCCTACTTATTTTGTGTTCCATTTTTTAAGTCTCGTTAGCAACAGAATTATGCAAATTAAGGAACAGTGTTATTGAAGAACTCCCTGGCTTAAAAGAATTGTTGAATGTGTTAAAGAAAGACGTGACAACGTTTTTACTCCTTGAAGTGTCAAGGCTGTTCTTAAAAAGGACATTAATTGCAAATAGGTAACGAAATTCTTAACTTGAGATGGATAATCATTACAACTCTTGCCATGAATATCTTTTGAAGACGTTGCTTCTTTTACCTTGATGTTACTAAATACCCCTCTGGCATTTGGGGAACAAGTGGAATCAAAGTATAGTGTTGAAGAAGGGATTAAAAATTCGTGACAATGCAGAGCACTTGGGTGGCTCAGTAGGTGAAGCATCTGACTTCGGCTCAAGTCATGATCTCACGGTTTGTGAATTGGAGCCCCCCATGTTGGGCTCTGTGCTGACAGCTCAGAGCCTGGGGCCTGCTTTTGATTCTGTGGAGCCCTCTCTCTCTGCCCCTCCCCTGTTTGTGCTCTGTCTCTCAAAAATAAATAAATTTTAAAAAACGTTTTCTAAAAATCGGTGAAAATGCTTTTTTCTGTCAGCGCGCAACATCTGAAAAAATTGTTGGTCAAGAGATTCAACTTAATTTTATTTACTTTATTATTTTTTAATGTTTATTCATTTTTGAGAGCGAGAGAGAAAGAGCATGAGTGTGGAAGGGACAGAGAGAGAGGGAGACCCAGAATCCAAAGCAGGAACTGTTGAGGAGAGCCAAATTGGCAGGGCAATAGAATTCAAGAAAGATGTATGTGAGCTGATGTTTATATACTGGGATGGGTGGTTTGGGCTATAATACAGTGGACTTAAACTAGATTGGTTCAAACTTTATGGCCTTATAATTCAATTCCAGGAAGAGAGGCATTCAAGCAAAAACTGAGAGAACTATTTCCTAAAAATAGTGTGTGATTTGGAGGTTGAGAAAAATCACAGCTTTGGTGTCCAACATAATAGAACACTGCACGAATAAGGATCACATGTACTTTTACTAAATGGGAAGTTTGCAGAGGCATGTTGGAATGTTATGAAATATTGAGGAAGACTTTGAAATGACAACAGAGAGAGAAAGAGAATTAATTATTCTCCTGAATAGTGAATCCCATCCAGATTGTCTCTTCCTTTCATGGTCTTTTTAAAAGTTAAAGAAAAAAATTATTGAGATATAACTGAGGTATAATATTATATATTGTTACATATTATATAATATTAATACGTATTATATAGTAATTTTTGGTATACCATGTAATTATTTAATATATATATATATATATTGCAAAATGATCACTATAGTAAGTCTATTTAGCATCTATCAGCATACATTCTTTTTTCTTGTGATGAGAACTTTTAAGATTTGGG
>NW_024418467.1:0-3787 GCF_014898765.1 Herpailurus yagouaroundi | reverse complement strand
GTTTTTTACCCCGAGTGGGGCTCAAACTCACAAACCTGAGCTGAAGTCAGATGCTTAATGACTGAGCCACCCAGGAGCCCCCAAACGTCACCTTCTTAATCTGCAGTGACAAGGAAAGCAGGTGGACCAGACACTGGCCGAGTCGAAAACACGGTCCCCAAGGACCCAGGTTATGCGGCTGCTGAACCTTCAGGAGGGCTGGAACCCAGGGCTACAGAAAGTGAGGGCTGGTGACAGCTCGGGGAGGGAGGAGGGGAGGGGGGAGTGACACGGAGCCAGTGCTGCACACCCACCCTCGGGCCCTGTCTTGGGTCCGTGTTAATCACGACTGCCATTCGTGCAGGGCTTTAAAGTCTAAAGAGCATTTTTTTCTGAGTCTTTGCTCATTTGAGGTTCATATCAGCACCGAGTGATAAGAAGTCGACCAGATAGCATCATTCCCATTTCATGAATGAGGAAACTGAGGCTCAGAGAGGTGAAGTCCAGCCTTCACGCCCTCGCACCCCAGATACCTCCATAGAAACCACGCCCACTACCGTCTAAGCCGTCTGCTGCCCACCCCCCACCCCCACGCAGCCGTGGCCGCCTTTCTTCACCACCCTGTGCCTGTGCAGGAGAGAGGCCCGCGGGGCTCCGTGGACGTCCCCACGGCACACCTCTACCGAGCAGCCCTTGGGAGGATGCCTGTGGCTCAGAGAGCCCGGGGAACGCTGGGAATCCGGCCTGAACCTCTGATCCCAGTGGCCAGGCCTCCCGGGCAGGAGGGCTCTCGTGCCCGGAATAACTCTCTCCAGAGTCAGCATGTTCCAGCCTGGGAGGGAAACCAAACAGGCACTTTCCCCCGAGTGTCACGGGGCTGAGATGTCATCCTCTGATGGGCCCTAAATGGACCCCAATTGAGCCCCTGTCCCCGGAAACGATTAGCCCCGACAGGTGCCGAGCCCCGTTACCTCATCTGGATGGAACTTGCATCTGAGGGGTGAATTGAGAGCGAACGCTTCCAAGTGTGAGGCCTAAGAAAAGGTCGGCGGCGTGATGGGCCGTGACAGGCAGTCTTCTGGGGGAAGTAGGAGCTTAGCGCGTTCTCCGGTTGCTTCTTAACATGAGTGAGGAGTCTAAAAATTACTGCCCTTGTGATGTCGGAATTGTGCAGAATCAAATAGTGATTAGTTCTCTCATTTGTTCTTTGCAAACGGCTTTTCTCAAAGTTCTGATTGGAGTCAGGCAACCTGGGATCTTGCTCTGATGGGGCTCAGTCCTTCCCTTCTTGGCGGGGGGTGGGGGGGGTCTCTGGTGTCTCCTCCACCGCCAGCATCTCAAGAGTCAGCACGGGAGACCGCAGGGCACGCAGAACTGGCCTCTGCCACCCCTTGACCTACGTGGCGTCTTCTGTATTGACTGAGTTCCTCCTGCGCAGAGAGTCAAGATTTCCACCTCCCTCCCTGAGAATAAAGAATCTCTAGGTCTGTCGGTCTGCTGATTCTTGGTTCATTTTCCTTTCCTTACGAGCTGCTCTTGTAAGTGTCCCCTTAGTGAGCCCCTACAGTGGGCCACACTGAGCCCTCCTCCCCAGAGTCTTTAGCAAGACCCATTAGCTTTTCCTGAAGCATGACCAATCCGGTTCCTTCTCGCCTTTCATGAGCCTCCCCGCCCAGCTCCCCGTCAGTCCAAGCCACCGTCCCTCCTGGCTGCTGCCATGGTGCCCATCTGGTGGCCAGTCCCCCCCCCCAACATCCCCTCGTCCCTCCTGACGGTCCTGTCCCTACTCAGCAGCCAGAGTGCTCCTTTTATGATCGTAGGTCAGATCTTTCCACTTCATTCTGTCATGCAACAAACATTTATTGAGCACCTACTGTGTACCAGGCCCGAGTCTAGACTCAGAGGGGGTGTATGGGGAACAAAGCAAATGAAAATCTCTCTTCTCTGGAGCTTCCGTTCTACTGGAGAGCAGAAAGGTGAGAAACAGTATGTTGGGTGCTGGTCAGAGCAAAGGAGAAAGGTAAAGTGAAGATGTGGAACAGGAAGTGTTTGCAAGGGTGGTGGAGGGGGTGTGGTTTACAGTTTTCAAAGGGGGCCAGGGAAGGCCTCGCTGAGGAACTGAAGATGCGAGGGAACAAATTGTGTGGACAACTGGGGTCACAGAGTTCCAGCAGACAGAAGAGCATGTGCAAAGACCCTGAGGCAGGAGTGTGCCTGCCGTGCTGGAGGACAAGCCAGGAGGCCATTGTGCCTGGGGCAGAGCGAGGGAGAGGAGGGACAGAGCATTAGGAGGTTGGCGAGATAAAGGGAGGGATGCGGCCAGATCAGGCCCTTAGGTGCCATAAGGCCTTTGGCTTCTTTTCCGAGATGGGAGTCACAACAGGTTCTTGAGCAGAGGAGGGAATGTGGTCTGGCTTGTTTCAACAGGCTCACTCAGGCTGCTGTAGATGAGGCTGAAGGGGGTCACGGCAGGGAGTGGGAACCCCGGCAGGGTGTGAGAGGGGTTGGTAGTGGAGGGGGCTAGAAGAACGAGGGAGTCTGCACCTGGCCCCAGGAGAGGCAGCCAGGCCCTGACGTGCTGTGCGTGGGGCCTACATGAGGAAACCGCGAGGGTGTTTGCTACCTAACTGCCCCCCCCCCCCTCCAATGGCTTCGCATTGCTCTTGTGATAAATTCTTGACTCCTCTTCCAGGGCTGGTATGCGCGGGGCCCCGGCTGGCTTCTCCTGAAGCCGCATCTGACCCTTTTCACCCCCACCCGCAGCTCCTGTGGCCTTGGCCTTTGTGATCCCTCCTACAAGTCCAGCACCCAGGCTGGCCCCTGCCCAGGCCTTCACTCCTCATGCTGTCTGCGCCTGAACGGCTCTCCCCACCGCGTGCCTGTTCCCGGCTTGTACCCTCAATGTCCCTCCCTCCCTCCCTAAGTCACAACGTCCCCAAACATTGCAGCCCAAACACCACCCGTGTTCCATGGCGTTTCCTCGTCATCTGTTAAAGGTGTTTCGGTCTTCTGTTTTAAATTTATCTGTCTCTTGTTTATGTTTGCCTCCCCCTCTAGAACACGAGCCTCAGGAGGACGGACACCGTGGCCTTGACCGGTAGCTTTGTAAAGTTGTCACAAACACATGAAGAGTGCGCACACCCTTGACTATGTGGGTGTTCATGTGGGTTACAGCCGGCTCTCTCAGCACCTGCGAGGTGGGCACAGCTATACCCATTTTCTAAAGGAGGAAAGACTACCTGGCCAGGGCTTTGCCCCCTCTCGGCCCCCCCTGCCCTGCGCCCCCAGGGCCCAGAGCTGAGCTGCAGGCTCAGGGAGCACAGAGCCGGGAGGATGGGGGTGGGGGGTGGGGGCTCCCTTCCATGTTTGCTTTCTGAACCAAAGGAGAGGTCTGCGATCCCAGAGGGGCGGGAAGCGTATTTGGAAGAACAGTGTGTCTGCTGCTTCGTGTACCGTAACTAATGTAGAGGGGATGTATTTGGTGGAGTAAAATAACCCGAAGCCCACCCCCACTCTCAGCCCCTGCGGCTCGAGCCTCTGTCCGTCCTCAGCCTCTGTCTCTGACTTGCGGGCTCCCTCCTCTTCCCTCCTCTGCCCTCCCCGGCAAGAACAGGTGTCTTGGGGCCGGACCCCGCCTGGGCGGCCCGCGGTCTCGGGAGAGCGCACCGACCTGGCTCTGGGCTCCCGGCTGCCCCGCCGCGTGCCCTTCCCACGCCCCGCCCCCCTCCCGTGCCTCAGTTTCCCCATCGGTCAAGGCCGGGTCCCGGTGGCTCCACAGGTGACCCACCTGCTTCCGGAACTCGATCGG
>NW_024418466.1:0-4897 GCF_014898765.1 Herpailurus yagouaroundi | reverse complement strand
CCAGATCCCCAGCATCACAAGCCTGGCAGTGTGCAAGTAGCCCAGACGGGCCACCCCACCCCACAGTGAATCCCGCCCCTAGGAGAGGGGAAGAGAAGGCACACACCAGTCTGACTGTGGCCCCAGCGGTGGGCTGGGGGCAGACATCAGGTCTGACTGCGGCTCCGCCCACCAACTCCAGTTATACACCACAGCACAGGGGAAGTGCCCTGCAGGTCCTCACCATGCCAGGGACTATCCAAAATGACCAAGCGGAAGAATTCCCCTCAGAAGAATCTCCAGGAAATAACAACAGCTAATGAGCTGATCAAAAAGGATTTAAATAATATAACAGAAAGTGAATTTAGAATAATAGTCATAAAATTAATCGCTGGGCTTGAAAACAGTATAGCTGACAGCAGAGAATCTCTTGCTACAGAGATCAAGGGACTAAGGAACAGTCACGAGGAGCTGAAAAACGCTTTAAACGAAATGCATAACAAAATGGAAACCACCACGGCTCGGATTGAAGAGGCAGAGGAGAGAATAGGTGAACTAGAAGATAAAGTTATGGAAAAAGAGGAAGCTGAGAAAAAGAGAGATAAAAAAATCCAGGAGTATGAGGGGAAAATTAGAGAACTAAGTGATACACTAAAAAGAAATAATATACGCATCATTGGTATCCCAGAGGAGGAAGAGAGAGGGAAAGGTGCTGAAGGGGTACTTGAAGAAATAATAGCTGAGAACTTCCCTGAAGTGGGGAAGGAAAAAGACATTGAAATCCAAGAGGCACAGAGAACTCCCTTCAGACGTAACTTGAATCGATCTTCTGCACGACATATCATAGTGAAACTGGCAAAATACAAGGATAAAGAGAAAATTCTGAAAGCAGCAAGGGGTAAACGTGCCCTCACATATAAAGGGAGACCTATAAGACTCGTGACTGATCTCTCTTTTGAAACTTGGCAGGCCAGAAAGAGTTGGCACGAGATTTTCAGTTTGCTAGACAGAAAAAATATGCAGCCGAGAATCCTTTATCCAGCAAGTCTGTCATTTAGAATAGAAGGAGAGATAAAGGTCTTCCCAAACAAACAAAAACTGAAGGAATTTGTCACCACTAAACCAGCCCTACAAGAGATCCTAAGGGGGACCCTGTGAGACAAAGTACCAGAGACATCGCTACAAGCATAAAACATACAGACATCACAATGACTCTAAACCCATATCTTTCTATAATAACACTGAATGTAAATGGATTAAATGCGCCAACCAAAAGACATAGGGTATCAGAATGGATAAAAAAACAAGACCCATCTATTTGCTGTCTACAAGAGACTCATTTTAGACCTGAGGACACCTTCAGATTGAGAGTGAGGGGATGGAGAACTATTTATCATGCTACTGGAAGCCAAAAGAAAGCTGGAGTAGCCATACTTATATCAGACAAACTAGACTTTAAATTAAAGGCTGTAACAAGAGACGAAGAAGGACATTATATAATAGTGACAAGGTCTATCCATCAGGAAGAGCTAACAATTATAAATGTCTATGCGCCGAGTACCGGAGCGCCCAAATATATAAAACAATTACGCATAAACACAAGCAACCTTATTGATAAGAATGTGGTCATTGCAGGAGACTTTAACACCCCACTTACAGAAATGGATAGATCATCTAGACACACGGTCAATAAAGAAACAAGGGCCCTGAATGAGACATTGGATCAGATGGACTTGACAGATATATTTAGAACTCTGCATCCCAAAGCAACAGAATATACTTTCTTCTCGAGTGCACATGGAACATTCTCCAAGATAGATCATATACTGGGCCACAAAACAGCCCTTCATAAGTTTACAAGAATTGAAATCATACCATGCATACTTTCAGACCACAATGCTATGAAGCTTGGAATCAACCACAGAAAAAAGTCTGGAAAACCTCCAAAAGCATGGAGGTTAAAGAACACCCTACTAACGAATGAGTGGGTCAACCAGGCAATTCGAGAAGAAATTAAAAAATATATGGAAACAAACGAAAATGAAAATACAACAATCCAAACGCTTTGGGACGCAGCGAAGGCAGTCCTGAGAGGAAAATACATTGCAATCCAGGCCTATCTCAAGAAACAAGAAAAATCCCAAATACAAAATCTAACAGCACACCTAAAGGAAATAGAAGCAGAACAGCAAAGGCAGCCTAAACCCAGCAGAAGAAGAGAAATAATAAAGATCAGAGCAGAAATAAACAATATAGAATCTAAAAAAACTGTAGAGCAGATCAACGAAACCAAGAGTTGGTTTTTTGAAAAAATAAACAAAATTGACAAACCTCTAGCCAGGCTTCTCAAAAAGAAACGGGAGATGGCCCAAATAGATAAAATCATGAATGAAAATGGAATGATTACAACCAATCCCTCAGAGATACAAACAATTATCAGGGAATACTATGAAAAATTATATGGCAACAAATTGGACAACCTGGAAGAAATGGACAAATTCCTGAACACCCACACTCTTCCAAAACTCAATCAGGAGGAAATAGAAAGCTTGAACAGACCCATCACCAGCGAAGAAATTGAATCGGTTATCAAAAATCTCCCAACAAATAAGAGTCCAGGACCAGATGGCTTCCCAGGGGAGTTCTACCAGACGTTTAAAGCAGAGATAATACCTATCCTTCTCAAGCTATTCCAAGAAATAGAAAGGGAAGGAAAACTTCCAGACTCATTCTATGAAGCCAGTATTACTTTGATTCCTAAACCAGACAGAGACCCAGTAAAAAAAGAGAACTACAGGCCAATATCCCTGATGAATATGGATGCCAAAATTCTCAATAAGATACTAGCAAATGGAATTCAACAGCTTATAAAAAGAATTATTCACCATGATCAAGTGGGATTCATTCCTGGGACGCAGGGCTGGTTCAACATTCACAAATCAATCAATGTGATACATCACATTAATAAAAGAAAAGATAAGAACCATATGATCCTGTCAATCGATGCAGAAAAAGCATTTGACAAAATTCAGCAGCCTTTCTTAATAAAAACCCCTGAGAAAGTCGGGATAGAAGGAACGTACTTAAACATCATAAAAGCCATTTATGAAAAGCCCACAGCTAACATCATCCTCAATGGGGAAACACTGAGAGCTTTCCCCCTGAGATCAGGAACACAACAGGGATGTCCACTCTCATCACTATTGTTTAACATAGTGTTGGAGGTGCTAGCATCAGCAATCAGACAACAAAAGGAAATCAAAGGCATCAAAATTGGCAAAGATGAAGTCAAGCTTTCACTTTTTGCAGATGACATACATGGAAAATCCGATAGACTCCACCAAAAGTCTGCTAGAACTGATACATGAATTCAGCAAAGTTGCAGGATACAAAATCAATGTACAGAAATCGGTTGCATTCTTATACACTAATAATGAAGCAACAGAAAACGAAACTGATCCCACTCACAATTGCACCAAGAATCATAAAATACCTAGGAATAAACCTAACCAAAGATGTACAAGATCTGTATGCTGAAAACTATAGAAAGCTTAAGAAAAAAATTGAAGAAGATACAAAGAAATGGAAAAACATTCCGTGCTCATGGGTTGGAAGAATAAATATTGTTAAAATGTCAATACTACCCAAAGCTATCTACACATTCAATGCAATCCCAATCAAATTTGCACCAGCATTCTTCTCGAAGCTAGAACAAGCAATCCTAAAATTCATATGGAACCACAAAAGTCCCCGAATAGCCAAAGTAATTTTGAAGAAGAAGACCAAAGCAGGAGGCATCACAATCCCAGACTTTAGCCTCTACTACAAAGCTGTCATCATCAAGACAGCATGGTATTGGCACAAAAAGAGACACATAGACCAATGGAATAGAATAGAAATCCCAGAACTAGACCCACAAGAGTATGGCCAACTAATCTTTGACAAAGCAGGAAAGAATATCCAATGGAAAAAAGACAGTCTCTTTAACAAATGGTGCTGGGAGAACTGGACAGCAACATGCAGAAGAATGAAACTAGACCACTTTCTTACACTATTCACAAAAATAAACTCAAAATGGATAAAGGACCTGAATGTGAGACAGGAAACCATCAAAACCCTAGAGGAGAAAGCAGGAAAAGACCTCTCTGACCTCAGCTGCAGCAATTTCTTACTTGACACATCTCTAAAGGCAAAGGAGTTAAAAGCAAAAATGAACTATTGGGACCTCATGAAGATCAAAATCTTCTGCACTGTAAAGGAAACAATCAACAAAACTAACAGGCAACCAATGGAATGGGAAAAGATATTTGCAAATGACATATCGGACAAAGGGCTAGTATCCAAAATCTATAACGAGCTCACCAAACTCCAAACCCAAAAAACAAATAATCCATGGGCAGAAAACATGAATAGACACTTCTCTAAAGAAGACATCTGGATGGCCAACAGGCACATGAAAAGATGCTCAACGTCGCTCCTCATCAGGGAAATACAAATCAAAACCACACTCAGATATCACCTCACACCAGTCAGAGTGGCCAAAATGAACAAATCAGGAGACTATAGATGCTGGAGAGGATGTGGAGAAACGGGAACCCTCTTGCACTGTTGGTGGGAATGCAAACTGGTGCAGCCACTCTGGAAAACAGTGTGGAGGGTCCTCAAAAAATTAACAATAGACCTACCCTATGACCCAGCAGTAGCACTGCTCGCAATTTACCCAAGGGATACAGGAGTACTGATGCATAGGGGCACTTGTACCCCAATGTTTATATCAGCACTCTCAACAATAGCCAAATATGGAAAAAGCCTAAATGTCCATCAAGTGATGAATGGTTAAAGAAATTGTGGTTTATATACACAATGGAGTTCTACGTGGCAATGAGAAAGAATGAAATATGGCCCTTTGTAGCAACGT
>NW_024418465.1:0-9050 GCF_014898765.1 Herpailurus yagouaroundi | reverse complement strand
GTGTGGGGGAGAAGGCAGGGGCTGGGGGAGAGGGCAGGGGCATGGGGGAGAGGGCAGGGGCTGGGGGAGAGGGCAAGGGCTGGAGGAGAGGGCAGGGGCATGGGGGAGAGGGCAGGGGCTGGGGGAGAGGGCAGGGGCTGGGAGAGAGGGCAGGGGCTGGGAGAGAGGGCAGGGCATCTCCCCGGGTAAGAAGCAGCCCTTCCCCCAGGGCCCTGGGGGGAACTCAGGTGCCCCGTGTGTCCCTGCAGAAGGCAAGTCTCTAGTCTGGGTCTGGGCACTGGGACTTCATTATCCTCAGTCAAAGCTGAGCCGGCCTCTTTCTGCTGTAGCCTGGGTCACGCCGCTGTTGGAAGCAATCTCCCTCAAGGACTTGGGGACATCTCCCTTATTGGGTCCGGCGCCCCGGCACTGAAGGGACATTGCTATTATTGGGTCCAGCGCCCCCAGCACCGCAGTTGGCTCGCTGGTTATCTTCCTGACAGACACAGGCCCCACAAGGAGCCCCCCTGAGCCCCGGGGTTCCCGGAGCACACAGAGGCGCCTCGCCAGGGCCGGGCCCCGTCTCCTCCTGCAGGAGGCAGGTC
The DNA here is from genome assembly GCF_014898765.1 of Herpailurus yagouaroundi. Lineage (NCBI taxonomy): Eukaryota > Metazoa > Chordata > Mammalia > Carnivora > Felidae > Herpailurus > Herpailurus yagouaroundi. The sequence continues at coordinate 8,466 of NW_024418465.1, read as the reverse complement.
CGGGTGGTGTGGGCCCCGCGTGCAGGCCCCGTGGGGCCCCCCTGAAGGCCGGCCACCTCAGGGGGGAAGCGGGGCCCGGGGCTGCAGGCAGGGGCAGGGTGACGCTGGTGTGCTGGGGGCTGGGACCAGGCTCACGCGTGCTCGCACCCTCAGGGCCCAGGATCCGCATAGGCAAGATGAGGGCTTCGGGGTGGGGAGGGGGACACGGGGACCCGTGGGGGGTCAGGTGATGGGTCAGGTGTGGGGGTAGGAACAGAAGCTCGGCCAGGCTTCAGGCACCAGGGCCAGGGCTCGGCCTTGGGGGCCTTCACGAGGCCCGAGGCCCGAGATGGGGACCGTTGACCTCTCGGCCTCACCCCTGGAGGAGAGCAGGGCAGCAGCCAGTCAGGGGGAGTGGCCTGCACACAGCAATTAATGTCCCAGGACAGCCCCCAGTGTGCCCAGCCCAGAGGTCACCCCGTCCCCTACCCCCGACAGACTCCTCTACCTGTACCGTGCTGACCTCAATGGTGCCGTCCAGGGGCAAGGGCATTGTCGGCCCGTGTGCGGAGCACGTGGCCCCTGCCCAGCCTCAAACCCCAGGCCTGGGGGTCTGCAAATGGACTGCGGTCACCAGGCCCACCCCGCCCGATCATCATAGGAGGGGCCCAGTGGGGGACAGGCACATCGAAGGGAGGGGAAGGTCGGCCCCGGATGACGCACTAGGGAGCTAAGGCGCTGTGGCCGTGCTGCTGCTGGGCAGAGGGCACCGAGCAGAAACACGCTCCGGTCAGGGCAGGGCCTCCAAGGGCAGGCAGCAACTGGCCAGCTGCCAGCCAGGAGTCCAGACAAAGGAGCGGCTCAGGGCAGGGAGTGTTGGGGCCGGAGCGTGGCTTTCAGCGTGGGACAGGACCCTGGGCACCGTCCCCCGCTCACGCAGGCCCACCCCTCCCCACTAGCCCACTGCCACAAGCCCTGGGACTGGGCCCCGGGTCAGCGTGGCCTGTCCCCACCTCTGTCCGGGCTGGCTGACGACCCCCAAGTTCTGACATTTACAGGAAAGAGGGAGCTCTGGTCGGTCCGAAGGCCCCAGAGCAGTGGCGGCTGGGGAACCACGGAGTATGCTCAGCCCAGGTCCCCAGGCCCAGGTGACCTGTGGCAGGGCTGGGTCACCCAACCAAATACTCTTGGGGGTGGCCGGGTCCCGTCCCCCACAAGCCGGATTCAGGTTCAGAGCCCTCCAGCCTCTCACCAGGCCCCGCGACAGCCCCCACGCAGCCTGACCCAGGGCCCTGGAGGAGACACAGCGGATGAGAGCAGAGTTCTCTGTTTTCTCCACGGAGCGTCCAGGCTTTGCCCATGGGGGGAAGCTGCACAGATAAAACACGCCGCATTCTGGGGCGACTGGCGGCTCAGTCGGTTGAGCGTCTGACTTCGGCTCGGGTCGTGATCTCACGGCTCGTGGGTTCGAGCCCCGCGTCGGGCTCTGTGCTGACAGCTCGGAGCCTGGAGCCTGCTTCCGATTCCGTGTCTCCTTTTCTCTGTGCCCCTCCCCTGCTAGCGCTCTGTCTGTCTCTCTCAAAAATAAACATTAAAAAAATTGAAAAACAGGCCTCATTCACTCACGGAGTACTCGTCAGCCAGCCGGGGGGTGGGCACAACCAGAGAGAGAGCCTGGGTCTTGCAGAGGGACTTTCTGGAGGTACACGTGCCTCTTTCCTCAGAGAAGGGCATTTGCTACCCCTCTGGCCCCTCAGCCGTCCCCGCCCCTCCCCCAGGCAGCTGTCCCCATGCCCCTCAGACCACACCTCTCCCAGGCTGCGCCTCTTCCGGGGAGCCCACCAGAGATTACCCTTCTTTTGTGTTTGATAACTCCACCCAGCCCCACCCTTGGGGGAAAGAACCCAAGGTGAGGACGTTTCAGACCCAAGTCAGGTGCCGACTCCCTCTCCACACTCGCTGTGCTCTTGGCGGCCTCAGCCTCTGCCCTCGGCCTCTCCTTCCCCCCCAGTGGAGACCAAGGCCCCGGAGGGGGTCTCTCCAGCGAGGACGAGGCGGGAGGGGCTGAAGTGGGGTGTGAGCTTTTCTGGGGCCCGCTGACCGGGCTGTGGGCCGGGCTGACCCAGCCTCCGAGCCTGCAGCACCGGCTCCCGGCGAGCAAGAAGTAGGCCAGGAAGGGCTGCGGGCTTCCTTCCCGCCGGCCCAGCCGGAGGCGGCCTCCAGGGCCGCCCTGCCCGGGCTCTTTGCGGTCTGCCGGGCCCGAGCCGCCCTCGCCCCTCACGCCCCTGCACGCTCTTCTCCCCCTGTGCCCCGTGCTCGCAGCGGACGCTCGGGAAGAAGGCGGTCTCGCAGTCCCAGCTGCCCCCAGGGACCCCCACCCAGGGGCTTTGTCCCGGGGGCCTCCCACCCAGCTCCCGGGGCCCAGGCCCACCCCCAGGAGCATGCCCGGGCTCCCTGGGCCCTGCCGACGAAGGCCGTGCTGGGGGAAGGGCCAGGGGCCCCCCCACGGGACCCCCCCACCCCGTGGCGGGTGCGGGGGGCGACCTCGGCTCGCCGCCTGCCACCCTCCCCCCTCCACCCTTCCCCTACCCTCCACAGGGGTGGGGTTCTAATGATGTCAGCCCACGCTGCCGCAAGCTCAGGCACGGCTGCCAGCCACCAGGATTAGGTCTGAGCCAGGCCAGTGGCACTAATTCTGGGTTTCTGTTGGCAGCCCCTCCTTCCTCCCGGGGAGTGAACGAGAGCACAGGAGGGCAGCCCAGCCGCAGGCAGGCAGCGATCTCAGGGACACATCCCCTGCTGGGAATGGTGAATACAGGGAAAAGACAGAAGGCAAGAAGCTGCTGTTCTTTGAGCTCCTGGATACAGCCGTGTCTGAAACCTACCCCCTGGACCTTCCAGCCACAGGCCACAATCAGTACCCCCTCCCTTAGGGGTATCGAGTCGGTTTTGTCATTTGCAGCCACACTTCAGCAACTATATCCCTGGTCCTCCCGTCCCCTCTCTCCTTCCTGCCACCTGGGCCCTGGGCCCAATTCAGCTCTGTCCCTAAAGGCAGGAAAATCAGACCCAGCTTTTATTCCAAATTGGTGGCGTCCAGAGCCATTCTGGTCACACCCGGACCCTGAACTCATCAGGACGCACCAGGAGCTGGCTCAGAATGTCACCAAGAGAAGAAAAAAAAGAAAAAAAAAAAAAAGACAAGGAACAAAAAAAGAAAACTCTGCATTCCCCGTATTCAAATGAGCTCCTGCAGAAAGAGAGAAAGCGAACAGCAGTGGTTTCTCTGAAGAAGTGTCACCGCGCTGGACCCAGAGGCCTGACGAGTGCTCTGGCAAATGTGCCGGGGCCGTCACCAGCGGGACAATCGCCCCGCAGCTGGGCCCGGGCAGTTCCACGCCTCCATTATTCCTCATTAGTGGGCACGTCCCACGCGGCAGGGCAGCGCGCTGCGGGAACAGCCGCGGGCACGCGGTTGCTTGAAGGAGAAAGGTTTTTCCAGCACAACGAGGGTGGCTAATGGCAGAGCCCGGTGACAGCGTAGGACGCAAGGGACAGCGGCCTGCTGGTCTGACACGGGCAACACCCAACTTTGTTTCTCCGGCGCGGAGCTCCTCTAACCCAGGACCCAGGAGGAGGGGGGCGGGCTGCCGCGGGGCCGGGCTTCTGATTCCAGAGCTGGGGTTGGGCCCTGGGGGCTTGTCGACGTCTGTTCCAGAACGTCCAACGGGCAGTTGAATCTCGGGCACCCCATTGGCCCCAGTCTGCCCCTCCCACATGCTCCCTGCCCACCGGTGCCACACCTTCCTCCGAGCCACTTGAACCCAAAGCCTGAAGCCAGCCTTGACCTCTGCCTTTGCGTCACACGCCTCACGGGTCAGCTTCAAAAGACACCCAGAATCCGGCCAGGTCTTCCGCCCGCACTGCCATGCAGGGCGGGGCCACATCACCCTCACCGGGGGCACCTCCCCCCGGCCCTGGGCCTCTGCCCTCCACCCAGCCAGACTCTGTGCACCGAGGAGGGGGGCCCGGCACAGCCCGGAGCCCTGCGGGGCCTCCGCCTCCAGGCGGCACGTCTGCCCTCTCCCACGCCGTCCCCTTGCTCTGTGCCCCAGCCACAGACACATGCTCCCACGTCCTGGTCCTCTGCTCCCGCAGTTCCCCCTGCCTGGAAGGCCCTTCCCTCCAGACGCCAACCGGGCTGCCCCCTCCCTCCCCAGTCCTCGGTGGGAGGGACGGCTGAGCCCCTCTGAGTGCCGCAGGTACTGTCCCCTGCACGTGGGGGCCCCCCCGGGGCTGCCCCAGCCTCTCTCCTGAGGGGACAATTGGAGGGCAGGGATGGCGGGTGAGGCCCTTCGCTATGGCTGGTCTCGGGGCTCAGCCCCTCCCTCCTCCACGGTCCAGCCTACCCGGCCAGCCTCATCCCACCTCTGTGTCACTCTGCAGGTCTTGGGGGCCTGCCTGGGAGGGTGACCCACACTCTCACCCCTGAGGGTCTGAGTCCCTGGTTGCTGTGCCTTCTCAGGCTGGGACAGCTGCCCTGTCCACGCACATGATAGTCACACGGGGGCCCCACGGTGCCAGGAGGGCCCTGCACTCCACACGTGTCCCCACGGCCGCTTTAGGTCCCAGCAGCCCCACCCCTCCTGCTGACGGAGCCCTGACTGCTCCTCCTGTCTGGGCCCAAGGGGCTCGAAGTGCCAGGGAGGCTGAGTTCACCAGGCCCTTGCCCGTGTGTCCGGGTGCCAGTGTGCCTGTGGGAGGGGGGCCCGTGACCCTGCAGAGCCCCGGGGGTGGGGGTAAACTTCCTCCGTGGGCCACGGCGTCCGGGCGTTCGTTCTCCTCCCGCCGGGCATGCAGTGCCGCGTACAGACCGGTTCGTTCCGCTGGGTCCCGTGGGGCGGCACCCGCCCTCTCGGCCGTTGCCCTGCTGTGGTGCCTTGGAAGGCTGTCCCCGTCTGCGTCCTGCGAAGCGCCCCAGTCCAGGCTGGTGCGGCAGGCCGAGCAGGCAGCGGACTCCACGCTGATGGGCCCTGACAGGGCGCCGCCCGGCATGGGTTTCCCTGTCCTCGGGTCAGGCTTCCATGAGGCCCTGGGTCACGGTGACGCGCCCACACCCGAGCCCGTCTGTGAAGACCGGCCAGTGTGGAAGGGGCCCAACGTATCCAATTCGCCACCAGGTGGCGATTTGTTCTCCAGAAGAATGTGCCATTTTGGGGACTCGGCGCTGGTCTCTGTTGCCGGCGGGTCGGACGTTCAGAGGAGGCGGTAGCCAGGTCGTCCTGGGCAGGTGGGAGCCCGTGCTCCTGGCTCACGCGTGGCCCCTGGCGCGACCGCTCTGTGCCATCACGCCATTCCCGGGGGACACTGGGGCCCATAGTCACACGTCCATCCACACGGCCCCAGCCCAGAGTCCTTGTCCCCACCTCTGACCTGACCGACCAGCCCCGCAGGCTTTGGACCCTGCCCCGGAACCCACGGATGTTGTCACCTGGGCCGTGTTCTGGCTCACGCGGCACCTGCCACCAGGGGCGGGGAGTCCCACCCACCGGGAAGACGTGCGCCTCGCCTCAGCTCCAGTTCAGCCGCAGACCCCTGTGCCCCACTCTCTTGAAAGGAGAGCTGAGTGGCACACGCCGTGGCCGCCCCAGGCCTGTGCCCTGGCACCGTCTGTCCCCTGCTTTGCTTCATGTCCTACAACCGCCGGACGGAGGCATTTACTCAGTCACCGCCTTATGCCGGCCTCCCTCCGTTAGGAGAACTTGGCGCGGTGCCTGATATGTAGCAGGTGCTCAGGAAAACCTTGTTGCGTGGATGAATGAACGAATCGATCGATCCGTCGGTGGGTGAATGATCTCCTCTGTGTGGGGTTTGCAGGAGATCCTGGCTGGAGTTTGTGTGAGTGGGGTGCTTGCTCTACGGCCCCTTTGTGAGACTGGACGTCTGGCACACCAAATGGAGAGACTGGGGCACGAGCCACTCTGCAAGGGTCTCGGTGAGCCAGAGTAGGGCCCTGCTCCTGTCCCCCAACCATCAACCCGACTGTCCCAGGGTCTTGGAGGGTCCATGCCATCCAGGGACCTGGATACTCACTTCTTGGGACAGAACCCCCCGGGCAAGATGTCCTGTGCACAGCCGTATGAGGACCTGCCTCATTCACCCCAAATTGCCTCGGCCCAGTTGGGCCCAGCCCAGCGGACATCGGGCTTCTGTCCAACCAAGGTCAAAACTGGCCTCAAGGGCCTTGATGTCAGAGCCGGGCCAAGAGTGTGGCTGTTAAGTGAGGGGCCTCTGGCCTCGTGTGACCTTGGGCAGGTGGCTTTCCCACTCTGCACAGGGACCTTCGGTCCTATCCACCTTTGAGGGCAAATGGGAGTTAATGAGGTCATGCATGTAAATGCCAGGAGGAGGTGCTCACCAGTCTTGGCCATGGTCACCCTCAAACTTGTGGGTCAGCCCTGGCCCTCCCTCTCCTGATGGCCTCAACTTACAGAGGCCATCTCCACCTCAGGAAAACACATGACTCCTTTGAGTCATAGAGCTGGCCCCCCGGTGCCAGGGTCTAACTGAGTCCATGACCCCCTCCAGCTGCTGTGGGGACAAAGACTGCCAGGGAAGGCTCCAGAATATTGATAGCCACAAGGACAACCACGGCCAGCTTCACCGAGACTTCAGACGGGCTGCCCTCTACACAGACTTCCCCTTGACTTGTCCCTCCATCCCGTACAGTAAGCAACACGTAGTCCTCATCCCAGGGGGGACACCGAGGCTGGAAAAGGGGCTCCCAGCTAGTGAGAGAGAGCCAAAGCCCCCCTCCAGTCCCCCATCAAACTCCATCTCCCAAGGCCAGGGGTGAAGGGCACCCACACGGCACCATCCGGCCAAGGCCAGCCTTGGGCGACTGGGAAAGAGCAGGGCCTGGGGGACCCGCTCAGCAGGGAGCTGCTGGCAGACAGAGCGTGGGGCGCAGAGTCCCGACCCAGGACCAAAGGTGCGGGAGAACTTGGGGGATGGCAGTGATGGGGTCCAGCGGCTCTCTGCTCCTCCAGAAACTCTCTGCGTGGCTCACCTCACCACCAACTAGCTGCCTGGTCCTGGCACAGCCCTGCCCGCCAGGCACACTGGGGTACGGTGAGGAGAAGCCGGGGAGCCTGCAAGAGGAACGGGGCTCGCTGGTGGAGGGGAGTATAGCCAGGTGCTCAGAGAGGGCTTCTGGGAGCACGAGCTGGAGCCCCGCACTCCTCCTCCAGCACGGGCCGGGCCGGGGCCGTGAGAGGCCGAGGAACAGTGGGCCCCCTGGGGCGAAGGTCCGGGGTCTCCTGCTGCACAGCCAGCTCTGAGGAAGCGTTAGAGGGAGCCTAGCCTCCTCCACTTCCCAAAGTTTCTGAAGTATCTCTTGGGGCTAGGGCCAGAGACGGTCCCCGCGTGCTGAGGAAGCTACGGTAAGTATGGGAGCGCCTGTGTGTGCCGGCGGGACAGCAGCCCCTCCCCCCAGCCTCGCTGTCCCCACCCCCCACATGCAGACTCGCCCATTTCTGTCCTCCTGGAGGCTTCCGCAGATGCGCGCCGCTGGAGACAGAGCAGAGAGAGTCGGTGCTTTTCTCTCCCTCGGGCGCTGTTCCCTGGCTGTCTGCTGTCTGCTGTGTGTGTGTCTAACTGCCGTTCGTGGGTCCCCAGCCTGACGCTGGGTGGCTGTTTCCTTGGTCTGTGGGTGTCTGTGTGTCTGAGTGTGGGCGCATCTGTCTGTCTCGCTGTGTCTCCTGCCGAATCTGTCCTTGACCCTGTCTATCTGAGCATGTGTGTCTGGGGGGGAGGGGGTGCTCCTTCCCGCCGCCTCTCCTCCCACCCCCCCCCTCCTGCAGGCGCTAACGCAGCCGCGGCAGCTGCTGCCTTGGCTGCGCCCTCAGCGCAGTGACCTCGCCTGTCCCTGCAGCGGTGACCGCCTCACTCTGCTGTCAGCAGGGGGAGGGGGCCATGGCCAGGCTCTGAACCTCTGGCCTCTCCCTGCTCAACCTGGGGCCCGCCGGAGCCCCGGGGGGGGGGGGTGTGCTCCCTTCCCGGCTGGGCCCACTGGCCCCCCATCTTCCCTTATGTAACTCCACAACCGTCTGCGCCTTGCAGGTCACCCTAGACCCTGCGCTGGGCTCTGCCAAGAGTCCCACGCATATGGGGGCTGGAGCGGACCCCTGGTCGGGGCCCCTGCTCTCGGAGACCCCTCCCCCTCCTTTCTCCTTGGGACGTTCCTTCCCCTGAGACCCGCTTGCCTGAAGCATGACAGGAGGAGGGGTCCCGCGGGGCAAGTTCCCCGCACCCCTCCCTGCATTTCAGATCCCCACAATCGTCCCGACTCCCGACGAGGGCCCGCCAGGGTCGCCGGGGTTGAGGGCGCGGGTTCAGGCCCGGCGGCGCAGGTACCGGCTCCTGTGCGCGCGGGCCGGCTGGCAGCAGGCGCGCCCCCCGCCCCGGCGCCCGCCTGCTCGGGCCGGG
>NW_024418464.1:0-5243 GCF_014898765.1 Herpailurus yagouaroundi | reverse complement strand
TTATAAACAGATTCAAGAAAATCAATGAACACCTACCTACCATAAGAAACATAAAGGCTGCTTTTAAGATACATCATAATTAAATCCCCAAAACCACTGATAGAGAAAAACAGCTTGAGGGGCGCCTGGGTGGCTCAGTCAGTTAAGCATCTGATGTCGGCTCAGATCATGATCTCACAGTTCATGGGTTCGAGCCCATGTTGGGCTCTGTGCTGACAGCTCAGAGCCTGGAGCCTGCTTCGGATTCTGTCTCCCCCTCTCTGTGCCCCTCTCCCGCTCATGCTCTCTCACTCTCTCAAAAAATGAATAAACGTTAAAAAAAAGAGAGAGAGAGAAAAACAGCTTGAAAGAGAAGTCTGTGTGAAGTGCTGACAAAAAAATCTGACAGAGAATTCTACACGAAGCAAAAACAAATGTAAAATAGAGATGGTTTCAGAGACACCAAAGCTGCAACAACCCATCACAGCCAGATTTGCACTACGAGAGAAGCACTGGAGTCCTTGAGGTGGAAGCAGGAGCATAAGCAAAAGGAAGCCTGGGTTCACACAAAGGAAGGAAGACCACCAGAAGTGGCAACTACAGAACAGCCCCATTAACAACAGCAAAATACACATTCTTCTCAAGAGAAAAGGGAATGCGTACTAAGATGGCCCATATTATGGGCCATGGTACAAATCTTAATAAATTTAAAGGGATTCAAGTCATTTATGTCCCACAACTATAAGGAGAGTAAATGAGAAGCCAATAAAATAAAGTTCCCTGGGAAATCCCCAAATATTTAGAAACTAAATATCAGACTTCTACATTACCCATGAATTAAAACAAAAAAAAGAAAGAAAGAAATCAGAAATCATTTAACTAAATTTATTTATTTTTTGTAAAAAAAATTTTTTTTGACATTTCTTTATTTTTGAGAGAGACACAGTGTGGGCAGGGCAGGGGCAGAGAGAAAGGGAGACAGAATCCGGAGCAGGCACCAGGCTCTGAGCAAGCTGTCAGCACTGAGCCCGACACGGTGCTCGAACCCACAAACCACGAGATTGTGACCTGAGCCAAAGTTGGACGCTTAACGAACTGAGCCACCCTGGCGCCCCTGAACTGAATTTAAACACACACACACACACACACACACACACACACACACACACAATATACCAGAATACACAGAGATTGTGCTAATAAACGAGTATTTAGGAGGAGATTTATAGAAATAAATGGCCACCTCAGAAAAGAAATGCCTCCCATCAATGAGCTCAGCTTCCATTATAAGACGCTAGAAATAAAAATTAAACCCAAGTAATGAAGAGAAAGTAGATTATAAATATCAGAAAAAAAACCAATGAAACAGGAAGGAGAAAAATCGATGAAACCAACTACCACTTCTTTCAGAAGATCAACAAAATTGACAAACCTCTACACAGATTCATGAGAGGGGGGAAAAAAAGCTACGAATTACCAGTAATAGTAAGAATGATGCGGCATAGCTACAGATCCTACAGATGATAAAAGAATAAACAGAGTTTTATGAGAAATTCTACACGATAGAGTTGACACTTTAGATGAAGTGGACCAAATCTCTCTTTGTGAGACACAACTAACCAAAACTATCTCAAGAAGAAATGGACAACCTGAGTAGGCCTACATTAAAAATCAAACTGGGGAGGGCGCCAGGGCGGCTCAGTTGGTTAAGCACCAACTCTTGATTTCAGCTCAGGTCGTGATCTCGTGGTTTGTAAGTTTTGAGCCCCACATTGGGCCCTATACTGACAGCATGGAGCCTGCTTGGGATTCTCCCTCTCCCTCTCTCCACTCCTCCCCCGCTCATGCTCTCACTCTCTCTCAAAAAAAAAAAAAAAACGTAGCTGAAAACTTTCCTTCAAACAATACTCTTAGGCCTGAAGGGCTTCACTTCCTTCATTTCTTCATCTAAAAAAGAAACGATGGCCTCTTCAAAAAAAATTAACAGAGGAAATACACTGAAAACTATAGACCAACATCCCTCATGAACACAGATATGAATACTTTAAACAAAATTCTGGCCAATCTAATCCAACAACTAATCAAAAGTGTATTACATCATGACCCAGTGAAGCTTATCCCAGCAATATAAGGTGGATTATATACAATCAATGTAATTCATCGAACACACTAAAAGAAAAAAAGTATGATTATCGCCACAGATGGAGAAAAAAGGCATGATAAATGCCCAAAACCACTCCCGATAAAAACTCTCAGCAAATCCTAACAGAAGGGCACCTCACGAACCTGATAAAGGTCATATACGCAAAACCACACTAACATTACACTTACTGGTGAAATGGCACGTTTCACCCCTACGATCAGTCAGAGGTTTGCACTCATGATCTGTTCACTGTTCACCTTTGTAATGAAGGCTGTAGCCAGGGCAACCAGGCAAGATAAAGAAATATAAGGCACCAGATTGGATAGGAAATAAAACTGAATGTTTTTAACAAATAACACGACTGTCCATGTAGAATATACAATGGAATCCACAAAAAGTTCCTACAACTAGGAAGTGAGCTTAACACATTTCCAGAGTGTATCAATTCACAAAAATTAATTATATTTCTAACTGGTATAAAAATTCCAAATTAAATTTTTTTTAAAAATCTCTTACGATAGCACCCCCGCCCCCCCAAAAAATGAAATACTTACGGATAAACTGGACGAAAGATAGGAACCAGTACACTGAAAAGTAAAAATGTAGCCAAGAAAAATTACAGAAGACCTAACCAAGTGGGGAAGCGTAACAGCTCATGTGCACTGCACTGAGACGTCAAGTTTCTCCAAGTGACCTACAGATTCAGTGCAATCCCAATGAGCATCTCAGCATTCTGAAGACATTGACCAGCTCAGCCTAACCGGTATGGACATAAAAAGGAACTAGAATAGTTAAAATAATTCTGAAAAAGAAAGCTAACACCACCTGTTTGTAAGAATTATTTACAGTAATCAAAACAGGGGGCGCTATTTTGAAAACAGATTTAACAGATGGAACAGAAGAGTGCCCAGAGATGAACCCACACGTAGGGACAAATGATCCTGACGACAGCCACAGACAGCCCAGGGGAGAAGAGGGTCTTTCCAGCAAACGGTGCTCTAATAGCTGCACACCCACACATGGGGGAAAGAAACAACTCTGCTGTCTACCTCACACCATATACAACAACTGACTTAAAATGAACCACAGACCCCAAAAATGTGAAACTTAAAACTACACAACTCCTGGGGAGACACCTTTGTGACTTCGGATTCAGCTTAGATTTCTTAGATACAAAACCAAGAGCAAGACCATAAAAGAAAAAAGACCTGATAAACTACACTATAGACCAAATTTAAAACTTCTGCCCTTCAAAAGACACTGTTAGGAGAACAAAACAAGCCACAGACTGAGAGAATGTATTTGCAAATTATACACCCGATAAGGACTTGTATCCAAAATGTATAAAGAACTCCCAAAAGGCAATAGTAAAACCGAATAATGAGCAGACAACTTGAACAGACCCTTCACCAAAACAGGCATATGTAGAAGATGTTTGACACCATTAGTCATCAGGAAATACAAACTAAAACTAAAATAAGATTCAACTACCTACCTTCTGAATGACTAAAATTAACAAGACTGACCACACACAGCATCGGTGAGCATGTGGAGCAGCTTTGATCTGCTGTGAGCACGACTGTGGACAAGCACACAGAGGTCCACTATGAACCACAGCTCTACCACCTTTTCAGAAGATAAACCTACCAGATGACCCATCTGTTCCATTCTTACGTATCTACCCAAGAGAAATGAAAACATCTGTCCATACAAAGTCTTGTGTTATAAACGTTCATAGGAGCTTTATTGGTAATAGCCAAAAACTGGAAACAACCCAAATATTCACCACCAGGTGAATGGAAAAACAAATGGTGGCATACAATGGAACGGAATAAATACTGCTCCGCAATAAAAGGAAATGACCGATGAATGTTACAACGTGGTTGAATCTCAAAATTAGTAAGCCAAGTAAAAGAAGCCTGACAAAAAGAACACATGACGTAAAACTCTATTTACATAAAGTTCTAGAAAGTGCCAAGAGTGACAGAAAGCAGATCAGTGGTTGCCTGGGGCAAAGAGAGGACACAGGAAGCTTTCAGTGGTGACGGATATGTTCATGATCTTGATGGTTTTACATGTGTATACACATCTTACCGAATCTGGTAGAGAAATCAGTGTGGAGTGGAAGAGTCAGCGAATCAACTCGATAGTGCACCCAACACCGTGCTCCAAACTAGGGAAAATAAAACTTACAGACAAGCTGGGATGCACTCTAAACACGTGATGTTTATCGTACATCAATTATGCTTCATTAATGCCCTACGCCCCCAAAAGCAAAGAGGAGGAAAGGGCTGGGGTCCATGGAGAACAGAAGGTGTAAAATAGCTGTCCAGGGGTTCAACCGCACCATAGCCTTGGCCACGCCAAGGGCTAGCTGGGAGTCTGTGACCCCGAACTGACGACGAGAGCATTCCACGTGCTACCCATTTTGTTCAGCCACCTGCGCCCACCTGCTCAGGGGTCAGCACGTGGCAGGTAGAGAGCTGACGCAAGGAAGTAACCGAGGAGACGCTCTGGGTGCTGCAGGCGGAGCCAGATCACAGCGGGGGCCACCAGCAACAAGTGCCAGCAGCCACAGTGCAGGCGCGATGTGCCCGGGGCTCACCCTCCCCTGGAAACACACACACACACACACACACACACACACACACACACACACACACACACACACACACGCTGCTGGACTACGAAGTCTTATAAGCAAGACGTGCAATGAGTTGTGTTCACAGATCGCCTCCCGGTAAGAATGCGGCAGCGGCGCCGAGGGAAGGGGGCCCTTCTCTAGCTCAGGTATAGCTCCAGACAGTCACCCGGGACACCAGATGCACTCATGGTGCGGTGCGTCTGCTCCGCTCTACCAGATTCCCAGTAGATAATCTAGGGGAGTTATTTCTCCACTCTGGTGGCCCCATCCAATGGTTAGTGAGGAGAGAGTGGCCTGCCCCACAGTCTGCTGGCGCTCTGAACTGTGAGTCGTCTCTTAGATGACAGTGGAATCAAAATTGGAGGTGAGCCATCCATGCCCCATCACCCCTGGGTACTTCTACACTGGCCACATCCTGGCCCCAAAGAGAACTGCTCTGTTCCTTCTTCTGAAAACAGCCTTCAATACTCCCTTTCA
>NW_024418463.1:0-13930 GCF_014898765.1 Herpailurus yagouaroundi | reverse complement strand
CTGGGGTGGAGCTGCCATGGGAGGGGGCACCTCTCCCTGCCCCACTCTGCATCAAGTATGGTCATCCTGGTCCGTTGGAAGGGCTGATGGTGGTGGCCAGGGTGCCTTGGGAAGATGGGGTCCTGGGAATTTGGGCTGGGTGGGTTGTTGCCTCCATGTGGGGAGAGGCTGCTGCCCCGGCGTGGCCTCCCCCTGCCTCCAGAGCGCTGCTGCCTGAGAGGAGAGGGGGCCCCTGGGCCGTCTGAGCCTATTTGCCCGAGGAGGACTTGGGGGGCCTCACCTCCCCAGCCCCGTCCTCGTTTCCCGACTCCTCTGGGATGGGCTTGGGCCCCTCCTCCAGGGGCTCCCCAGCCTCCTGGTCTCCTGCCTGGGCGAGGCCCTCCGGCTCACAGCCAGGACCTCCCGGGCCCTCCTTGGAAGCGCTGCCCATCTGGGCAGGGGTGGGGCCCCCAGGGGCCTCTGAGGGCCTTGCCTGATCTAGGCCCGTAGAGGCGGGAGCATTTTCATCTTCCTGCGTGGCAGGGAAGATCTTGGGGGCCTCCTCAGGGACGAGGGCTGCCCTGGCGGCATCATGGGCTTCAGGAGCAGCCGTATCAGCTTCGGCACTGCCAGGAACGGCCTCACTGGCCCCTAGGTTGGCCAGGGCAGCCTGGGAAGCACCTTCCCTGGCTGGGGAGGCTTCCGCAACCTCTCCACTGGCCCGGGCAGCGGCCAGGCCTCCGGTGCCCACACGGGCCCCCTCTTCCACTTGCAAGTGCTCACTCCTAGCTGCGGTGGCCTCCCATGCCTCGGTCTCCTGAATGAGCCGCAGCATCCCCAGGAAGCCAGGTGGTCTCCTGTCCAGCTGCATCCTCCTCAGCTTGTTATCGAGCATCTCGTTGGGGCGGGCCCACATCAGCACCTGCCGGGTGCGTAACTGGTCCGCAAGGTTGGGATGGATGGCCCCCTTCTCCACGGCCGACTGCAGCAGGGCTTCCAGGCGAATCACATAGACAAAGAGAGTCTCCTGGGGCCGCTGGCCACAGGTCAGGAACTTCAGCCGTGCGGTCGTGGGGGTGTCCTTCCTCCCAAACACCTGGACCAGCGCGGCCAGGCAATCCTGTGCAGGGACGTCAGGGTTTTCTGCCAGGAGGCCGCACACGAGATCCAGTGCGGGGCCACCCAAGCTCTCCACCAGCCTCCTCCTCCTCTCCCTCTCTGTGACGTGGCACCACAGGTACAGCATGTCGCTGGCGTGATCCAGCCAGCTCTCAAAGGGCTCTTCTTCTCGGTGTGGCTCTTCCATTCCAGGAAAGGTTCTCAGTTTCATAGAGGCCCTGTTTTCCAGCACAGGCTGCCAGGCCGGGCTCCAAGGCTGGGTCCAGGATCTTCCCGCACCTATGGCTCCTGCCACAGCCACAGCTCCTTCCTCACCTGCAGGTCCCGCCTCACCTGCAGCTCCTGCCACACTCACAGATCCTAACAAACCTGCAATTCCTGCGTCCCCAGCGGCTCCCTCCTCATCTGACTCTCCTGCTTCCTCTTCAGGCCCTGCCTGGCCCACAGCGGCTGCCCTGCCTCCAGCTCCTTCCTCGCCTCCAGCCACTTCCTCGCCTCCAGTTCCTTCCTCACCTCCAGCCACTTCCTCGCCTCCAGTTCCTCCCTCACCTCCAGCTGCTGCCCCGCCTCCAGCTGCTGCCCCGCCTCCAGCTCCTTCCTTGCCTCCAGCCGCTGCCCCGCCTCCAGAAGCTGCCCGGCCTCCAGCTCCTGCCTTGGCTCCAGCTGCTGCCTTGCCTCCAGTTCCTTCCTCACCTCCAGCTCCTGCCCCGCCTCCAGATCTTGCCTCACCTCCTGCCTGGCCTCCAGCTTCTACCTGGCCTCCTTCCTCACCTCCAGCTGCTGCCCAGCCTCCAGCTCCTTCCTGGCCTCTAGTTCCTGCCCCGCCTCCAGCTGCTGCCCCGCCTCCAACTCCTTCCTGGCCTCCAGCTTCTGCATGGCCTCCTTCCTCACCTCCAGCCGCTGCCCCGCCTCCAGCTCCTTCCTGGCCTCTAGTTCCTGCCCAGTCTCCAGCTCCTTCCTTGCCTCCAGAAGCTGCCTTGCCTCCAGCTCCTGCCCCATCCCCAGCTCCTACCTCGCCTGCCAGGGCAACCCCTGCTTGCCTCTGGGTCTGTGCAAGGAAATTGAGTGTATCCTGTGACTCTGATTCCGGGGCCTGGGGCAGAAAGACCACAGTCCAGGGTCCTCCCATGCCTGGTATTTGTCGGGGGATCACACTTCGGTTTAAATACTGAGCCATCTCCACCAAGGCGACCTTGGATCTGAACTCCTTTCTGAACACCTTGCCCAGCACTCGGTAACTGCCCAGGGGGTGGAGGGCAGCCTGCACGGCCTCCTGGAATTCCTGGTCTTCACAGTCATCGGGAATGCCCAGGATGAGCAGCGAGCGCTGCTCATTCACGCCCATCCACCTGCACCAGTCACGCAGCATTGCCAGTGCCATCGCCACTGCTCACAACCTGAGGGTGGAGAGAAATGACTGGAGAGGGGCACAGACTGTTGCAGCGTGAGCCCCAGCCTGTGAGTGCAAAGGGGTGAAGGGTGTGTCCAGAGCACACAGCGCCCCCCTCCCACCGCACAGCCAAGCCCATCCTCCTCACACTGGTGGCCCCCTCTGCCTCTCCTCCTGTTTTGTTTGATTTTCCAAAAACTTTTTTGATACTATACTAATTTATTTACTAGATACAGAGCTAGTCACCTTTTCTTTTTTTTTTTCTGGCATCACCTTTATGAATTGCTGTTTCTCCCGAGGAATATGTCAAGGTTTCAAATTTCTTATGTACATTTTTCCATAATATTCTCTCCCTTCTCTTTCTGATGTCTGTCTGATCTATAGGGATAGCCCTCTTTCATTCCTGGATACTGGTAGTGTTCCCTTCCTTTTTTCTTGATTACACTCAACAGGGCTTTACCACTTTTGTTTCTCTTTTAAAAAAAATTGGGGGGGGGGCACCTGGGTGGCTCAGTCAGTTAAGCCTCCGACTTCGACTCAGGTCATGATCTCATGGTTTATGACTTCAAGCCCCATGTCGGGCTCTGTGCTGACAGATAGCTCAGAGGTGGGAGCCTGCTTCAGATTCTGTGTCTTCCTTGCTCTCTGCCCCTCCCCCATCCCTTCTCTCTCTCTCACTCTTTCTCTCTCTCTCTCTCTCCCTCTTTCTCTCTCTCAAAAAAAAATTTCTTTTTTAAATTTTCTTTAGGTTTGGGGCACCTGGGTGGCTCAGTCGGTTAAGCGTCCAACTTCAGCTCAGGTCATGATCTCCTGGTTCACGAGTTTGAGCCCGGCGTCAGGCTCTGTGCTGACAGCTCTGAGCCTGGAGCCTGCTTCAGACTCTGTGTCTCCCTCTCTCTCTGCCTCTCCCCTGCTTGCACTCAGTTTCCCTCCCTCTCTCTCTCTCTCTCTCTCAAGTGAAAACATTAAATTATTTTTAAGTTTATTTACTAACTTTTGAGAAAGAGCTAGGGAGTGTCAGAGAGAGAGGGAGAGAGAGAATCCCAAGCAGGCTCTGCACTGTCAGCACAGAGCCCATTGTGGGGCTTCAACTCACAAACCGTGTGATCATGACCTGAGCCAAAACCAAGAGTCGGACACTTAACCAGTGAGCCACCCAGGCTCCCCTTGTGTCTCTCTTAAAAACAGAAGCCAAGGGGCGCCTGGGTGGCGCAGTCGGTTAAGCGTCCGACTTCAACCAGGTCACGATCTCACGGTCCGTGAGTTTGAGCCCCGCGTCGGGCTCTGGGCTGATGGCTCAGAGCCTGGAGCCTGTTTCCGATTCTGTGTCTCCCTCTCTCTCTGCCCCTCGCCCGTTCATGCTCTGTCTCTCTCTGTCCCAAAAATAAATAAACGTTGAAAAAAAAAATTAAAAAAAAAAAAAAACAGAAGCCGACATATGGCTTTGTTAAATGTCTCGATAATTTGCTTTCTAGTACTGATTTCTTTTCTTAGTTACAGCATTTTTTCAGCCAGCTAATTTTGCATTTACTTTATTCTTTTTATAGTTTCTTTGAATGTACCATTAGGTCATTGACTTTATGCCTTTCTTCTTTTCTAACATAAATATTTAGAACAATACATTTTCTTCTGATTGCTTCTTTAGCTGCCTCCCAATAATTTCAGTAAGTCGTGGGTTTATAATTCAGTTTGAAATATTTTCCAAGTTCCTTCATGCTTTCTTCTTTGAGCCACGAGTTTCCAAATATTTAAAAATACATTACCATGGAGGTTAAAGAACACCCTACTAACGAATGAGTGGGTCAACCAGGCAATTAGAGAAGAAATTAAAAAATATATGGAAACAAACGAAAATGAAAATACAACAATCCAAACGCTTTGGGACGCAGCGAAGGCAGTCCTGAGAGGAAAATACATTGCAATCCAGGCCTATCTCAAGAAATAGGAAAAATCCCAAATACAAAATCGAACAGCACACCTAAAGGAAATAGAAGCAGAACAGCAAAGGCAGCCTAAACCCAGCAGAAGAAGAGAAATAATAAAGATCAGAGCAGAAGTAAACAATATAGAATCTAAAAAAAACTGTAGAGCAGATCAACGAAACCAAGAGTTGGTTTTTTGAAAAAATAAACAAAATTGACAAACCTCTAGCCAGGCTTCTCAAAAAGAAAAGGGAGATGACCCAAATAGATAAAATCATGAATGAAAATGGAATTATTACAACCAATCCCTCAGAGATACAAACAATTATCAGGGAATACTATGAAAAATTATATGCCAACAAATTGGACAACCTGGAAGAAATGGACAAATTCCTGAACACCCACACTCTTCCAAAACTCAGTCAGGAGGAAATAGAAAGCTTGAACAGACCCATAACCAGCGAAGAAATTGAATCGGTTATCAAAAATCTCCCAACAAATAAGAGACCAGGACCAGATGGCTTCCCAGGGGAGTCCTACCAGACGTTTAAAGCAGAGATAATACCTATCCTTCTCAAGCTATTCCAAGAAATAGAAAGGGAAGGAAAACTTCCAGACTCATTCTATGAAGCCAGTATTACCTTGATTCCTAACCCAGACAGAGACCCAGTAAAAAAAGAGAACTACAGGCCAATATCCCTGATGAATATGGATGCAAAAATTCTCAATAAGATACTAGCAAATCGAATTCAACGGCATATAAAAAGAATTATTCACCATGATCAAGTGGGATTCATTCCTGGGATGCAGGGCTGGTTCAACATTCGCAAATCAATCAACGTGATACATCACATTCACAAAAAAAAAGAGAAAAACCATATGATCCTGTCAATCGATGCAGAAAAGGCCTTTGACAAAATCCAGCACCCTTTCTTAATAAAAACCCTTGAGAAAGTCGGGATAGAAGGAACATACTTAAAGATCATAAAAGCCATTTATGAAAAGCACACAGCTAACATCATCCTCAACGGGGAAAAACTGAGAGCTTTTTCCCTGGGATCAGGAACACGACAGGGATGCCCACTCTCACCACTGTTGTTTAACATAGTGCTGGAAGTTCTAGCATCAGCAATCAGACAACAAAAGGAAATCAAAGGCATCAAAATTGGCAAAGATGAAGTCAAGCTTTCGCTTTTTGCAGATGCCATGATATTATACATGGAAAATCCGATAGACTCCACCAAAAGTCTGCTAGGACTGATACATGAATTCAGCAAAGTTGCAGGATACAAAATCAATGTACAGAAATCAGTTGCATTCTTATACACTAACAACGAAGCAACAGAAAGACAAATAAAGAAACTGATCCCATTCACAATTGCACCAAGAAGCATAAAATACCTAGAAATAAATCTAACCAAAGATGTAAAGGATCTGTATGCTGAAAACTATAGAAAGCTTATGAAGGTAATTGAAGAAGATTTAAAGAAATGGAAAGACATTCCCTGCTCATGGATTGGAAGAATAAATATTGTCAAAATGTCAATACTACCCAAAGCTATCTACACATTCAATGCAATCCCAATCAAAATTGCACCAGCATTCTTCTCGAAACTAGAACAAGCCATCCTAAAATTCATATGGAACCACAAAAGGCCCCGAATAGCCAAAGGAATTTTGAAGAAGAAGACCAAAGCAGGAGGCATCACAATCCCAGACTTTAGCCTCTACTACAAAGCTGTCATCATCAAGACAGCATGGTATTGGCACAAAAACAGACACATAGACCAATGGAATAGAATAGAAACCCCAGAACTAGACCCACAAACGTATGGCCAACTCATCTTTGACAAAGCAGGAAAGAACATCCAATGGAAAAAAGACAGTCTCTTTAACAAATGGTGCTGGGAGAACTGGACAGCAACATGCAGAAGGTTGAAACTAGACCACTTTCTCACACCATTCACAAAAATAAACTCAAAATGGATAAAGGACCTGAATGTGAGACAGGAAACCATCAAAACCCTAGAGGAGAAAGCAGGAAAAGACCTCTCTGACCTCAGCCATAGCAATCTCTTACTCGACACATCCCCAAAGGCAAGGGAATTAAAAGCAAAAGTGAATTACTGGGACCTTATGAAGATAAAAAGCTTCTGCACAGCAAAGGAAACAACCAACAAAACTAAAAGGCAACCAACGGAATGGGAAAAGATATTTGCAAATGACATATCGGACAAAGGGCTAGTATCCAAAATCTATAAGGAGCTCACCAAACTCCACACCCGAAAAGCAAATAACCCAGTGAAGAAATGGGCAGAAAACATGAATAGACACTTCTCTAAAGAAGACATCCGGATGGCCAACAGGCACATGAAAAGATGTTCAGCGTCACTCCTTATCAGGGAAATACAAATCAAAACCACACTCAGGTATCACCTCACGCCAGTCAGAGTGGCCAAAATGAACAAATCAGGAGACTATAGATGCTGGTGAGGATGTGGAGAAACGGGAACCCTCTTGCACTGTTGGTGGGAATGCAAATTGGTGCAGCCGCTCTGGAAAGCAGTGTGGAGGTTCCTCAGAAAATTAAAAATAGACCTACCCTATGACCCAGCAATAGCACTGCTAGGAATTTATCCAAGGGACACAGGAGTACTGATGCATAGGGGCACTTGTACCCCAATGTTCATAGCAGCACTCTCAACAATAGCCAAATTATGGAAAGAGCCTAAATGTCCATCAACTGATGAATGGATAAAGAAATTGTGGTTTATATACACAGTGGAATACTACGTGGCAATGAGAAAAAATGAAATATGGCCTTTTGTAGCAACGTGGATGGAACTGGAGAGTGTGATGCTAAGTGAAATAAGCCATACAGAGAAAGACAGATACCATATGGTTTCACTCTTATGTGGATCCTGAGAAACTTAACAGGAACCCATGGGGGAGGGGAAGGAAAAAAAAAAAAAGAGGTTAGAGTGGGAGAGAGCCAAAGCATAAGAGACTGTTGAGAACTGAGAGCAAACTGAGGGTTGATGGGGGGTGGGAGGGAGGAGAGGGTGGGTGATGGGTATTGAGGAGGGCACCTTTTGGGATGAGCACTGGGTGTTGTATGGAAACCAATTTGACAATAAATTTCATATATAAATAAAAAAAAATTAAAAAAAATTTTTTTAATTAAATACAAATACATTTGAAAATAAATAAATAAATAAATAAATAAGTTACACACAAATACACAAGCGTTTGTGAACAAAGGAAAAAACAGAAACTGAAAAGAATTGCTGAAATTGTAATCAATGTTTCTTTACCAGAATCTTAG
This sequence comes from Herpailurus yagouaroundi, assembly GCF_014898765.1. Taxonomy (NCBI): domain Eukaryota; kingdom Metazoa; phylum Chordata; class Mammalia; order Carnivora; family Felidae; genus Herpailurus; species Herpailurus yagouaroundi. The sequence goes on along the minus strand of NW_024418463.1, from coordinate 6,195 downwards.
CTCCTAAAAGATCTCACAAAAGTTACGGAATGAAACTATGGAAAACACTAAGCTTTTTGAAATACTGGAAACATTATGCTTGATTTCATGTTCCAGCACAGTATCCAGTGACTCTGCTCTAACAGATAAAGAAATCATCCCAGGCTCTTCCTCCCACCCCTCAGTTTTCTACCTCCAGTTTGTGCTACATGATGACTTTTATATTGTCAAGAATTCTAAGATTTGCATCGTGTCTCTTTATTGTTCTCTTTTATAGAAACACCAATTTTTTGTCTGTGTGTATGTATACGCACAACACACACACACACACACACACACACACACACACCACACACACACACACACGTATATTTCCTTGCCTAGCTTCTCTCCAAGCCTCTGTTCGACAAATATGTCTCCAGGTGGCCATTGTGTATGTGGTCTCCTTGGTTGTATTTACTCCAAGTGTGAATTGGTCTTAGTGTGGCTTTTATCTCAGTAATATTTGTATTTCCCTCTTCCAATTCTTTTCTGAGTACTGCTACCTTCCTCTCATTTCCTTCTATTTTCTCATCATTTCTTTAAATTCTCTTTTCTGGGGCGGCTGAGTGGCTCAGCTGGCTAAGCGTTCCTCTCTTGATTTCGGCTCAGGTCATGATCCCAGGGTCTTGGGATCTAGCCCCACATCAGGGAGCTCTGTGCTGACAGCACGGAGCCTACTTGGGATTCTCTCTTTCCCGCCCTCTCTCTTCCTCTCTCTCTCTCTCTCTCTCTCTCTCTCTCAAAATAAGTAAATTGAAAAAATAAATTCTCTTTTCTTTTGAGAAATCATCTTTTCTGGAATTGCTTTGCACCTGTGGAGGTTTTTTGTGTTTTGTTTTGTCTCGAGTCTTCCTGTATGTTTTGTGCAATTTCCCCTTGTGATGTGCCTTTCATCTGCTGTTTGCTTCTGTTCCTTTCCTCCTCTTACTATGTGTGTAACTGTTGCTGTTGCCAGTTCATGTATAGGACCCACGATGGGTTGTGAACACGCTTGATTTTGCCAACACGTCCACACCGTCTCTAGCTTCCACATTACCTGACTGGGTCTCCACAGTGACGCTCCACACTCCTGCGGCCTGTCCCTCAGTTTCATCACTCGAACCAGAGATTCGTTTTCTATTTTTCTATGACTTTGCAGACTGTGATCCCTGACTCACGAGCAGTCTGATTCTTGCTCCCTTCCTGAGGAGGCATCGCTGACCCAGCTGGCTCCCTACCCCGTCCAGACATAGCAGTGTTTGCCTGGACAGCGTCCTAATTTGTGGTTTGGAGTTGCTGCGGTTCCCAATGCCATTTTTCTCTTTGAAGCTGTCTTTGAAGAGAAGCCAGCCCATCGTTCTTCTGTACGACTAGAGAGGCAAAGAGCCCAAGGCCTTGAAGGAATTTCCTTTCTTAAGTGGGTATCTTTTGCAGGCAGCTGAAACTTAGGCATGAGCGCAGAGCACCCCTGGCTGGTCACCAGGGGGCTCTGTACTGGCTCTGGCCCTTTTGATGGGCAAGATAAGGCTTCTTGGGCAATTCCTGAGTCTGAGCTGTTCTTAAACCAGGACCCAGCAGGGCATTCGATTGTGGACCTTCTCATTCACTTCGGAATAAGTTAACAGAGAAGCAACCCCTGGCAGGCAAAAGTAAGAAGGACAATGAGGCATGAAAGCATGCCCCAGGAGGACACAGTGGAGCAAGGGGCAACAAGGAGCCAGCAGCCATGGGCTGGGGGCAGCCAGGGCAAGGCAGCCCCCAGGCAGGGAGTTCTCCGTGAGCCAGGTGGATGAGGGCCTGGTTCAAGGCCGGGCCTCGGTGTGCCTGCCGGTTGAGGCTCCTTCGAGATCAGAACGCACTCCCTAAGGGATACAGATGATGTAGCACAGGGATTACACCCCTCTCGGTCAGGGGAGCCGCTCCTTTGGGGCCTGATCTCAGCAGAGCTGGCGTGAGGGAAGCAGAGAGGGTGAGCACCGCAGGGGTCAAGAACAAACTGGAAGCCACATCTGTGTCCCACCACTTCACCCCTGGTCCAGCACTTGGAGAAGAGGAAGGAGGCAATTCGGTGGCAGCAGCAGGGCCATAACACCTGGCCTCACTGCTATCCTGGCCTCAGGAGTATGTTTGTAAATACCCTTGTTTCATTCATCTCTCCCTTCCAATTCTGGTGCAGATTGCTCCTGGGGTCAACCCTAACCCGGACCGGACCATACAGGGCAGGGAATTCTGGGAGAACTAGTTGCAGCTTAGTCCAGTGGACACGGTAAACCTCATAAATGCTGTCCTCTATCTGGGGGTGCCTCCCTGCCTCCTCTGCCCCTCCACAACACGCCCCTATGTGGTGAGGGGTCACCCGTTTTGTTTCCGAGGGACGTGTGCCTTGGCTCCCTGAGCCTCTCACAGTGCTGTGGGCGCCTGTCTCCTCCGGTGCTGGTGGGCGGCTGGGAGAGAGGATCCCTGAGGGGCACCTGCCCAGGGCCAGTCCCACGGAGAGCACAGCTAGGCAGCGCCGCCCCTGCCCCTGCCGCACCGCTGGAGCCAGCGGAAGCCTGAGCTCCTGGCGCAGCCCTCTTGGCAAGCTTCCCGAGGCCACCCGGATCCCAGCACCTCTGGAACGCACCAGACGGCAAGAGCGGCAACTTAACACGACGATGAGGGAAGCTGGCCACCACGGGAACAGGCGTGCGCTACGTCTCAGCCCTAAGCCTTCGAAAAGACGGCTCTGGGGCCGGCGACGTGGCCACTGGGCACAGGCTCACCGAGGTCTCCCTCAAGCCACCCTCAGCCCAGATCCCCGCATACCCAGAAGTTGTTGGCTCCCTGGGCACCTGGCTGCCAGGACGGTCTCTGGAGCCCCGCCCCGGTGGACTTGTCCCCTGAAGTCGTGTGGCCACCAGAACGTGTGCGCAGAGCAAGACTCAGCCCCCCACGCCAAGCTGCTGTTGGGGAGCTGCTCAAGGCCAGCCCCTGAGTGCCCTCCAGGGGCACAAAGCCACATCCCCCCACCCCCCACTCAAGCAGCCAGCAGGCTTCCCTCTGTTTCATTGCTCAGGGCACTCCATAGTGGGGTCTTACTGGTCCTTTGCTGAATATAGTCACCCCCTGTACAGACAGGAGCTGGGCTGGGACTGGAATAGGCGAGGGGGCCAGGTGGGGGTGTCAGCAGCGTCTGCACTAGGCTTCAGGGAAGGCAGTCCTCTCTCCAAGCTGCCACCCCTTAGCCAACTGTCAGCCATGGATCTGCCCCCCCACACACACCTGGAAAGGGTGTGACCGGTGGGGCACAGGACCCCTCCCCGCCCCCCCTGCACTCCTCAGGACTCTACCAGCCGCCCCAGAGTACAGGCAGGGACAGGAAGGGGCTAGACCGACACGGACTTGCACTGTGGGCCAGACAGAGGGCACAGGAAGGAAACTGAGAAGGAAACATGGAAGATGTTATCGAGGCCTGTGAGGATGTCCCTGACCACCCCATCTGGGACACGAGTGAAGCACCGGAAGCTCCGGGGAACTGGGGTCAGGACTTCCCCCGAGCAACCAGGCTGCTCGGTCCCCTCAGCTGGCTGCTGTCAGCCAATGGAGTCTTCCTCTAATTCACACACAAACTTCACCTGGGCCTGGGAGGGGTTCTCAGGCAGGGACGTGTGCCCTCACCCCAAACTGGGGGCTCCCCGCTCTCCACCAGACTGGCTCCCCCTCGGACGTCAGCTGTAGCACTCAGCCCCAAGGCACAAGAGGCCAAGGCCCACCCACGCTGTCCCATACCCCAGGGGCCAACACCTTGAGCTCCCCGACCCTGCTTACCCCCAACCTGCCCTGGAGGCACGAGACATGGCCCCAACTGCCAGCTGCCCAGCAGGAACTGCAATACAAACACCTACTCCTGTGCGGACACTGGATGCTCTTCTAGCAGGTGTCATCGGGGGCTCCCGTACCACGCGGAGTCTTTAGCAATCGCATCTCACTGCAGCTGATGGCAGCACAAATGAGCTGAATAGCAGGTGTCTCGCGGCTGTTTGGGGAGGGCTGGAAAGCCAGGCTTGGGGGCTTTGCAGAGAGGAACAAGGGTCTGAATCACACTGCTGTGCCGCGCTGAAGGCACTCCTATGGCGGTGGGCACAGACACTGTGACTTGCGGCCCTGATGCCGGACGTGGATGCCGCCACGAGACCTACGGCTGTGGCTGCTCCTCAGGAGACAGGTCTCACTGCCTCTACTGCCACCAGCCCGCCGGAGACCAATCTGGGGGGCCCCGACTCTTTCCCATCTCTGGCCCCAGATTCATCTGACTGATGGGTCCTGCTCATGTGCCCAGGCCCTAGCTGTAAGGGAGGCTGGAAGAGTGCCAACCTGGCATTTTCTGCTCCTTTCACAGCTGGCACATCCAGTGACAAATTCCTGGGACACCGGGCTCACCCAAATGGTCTGACGGCTTCCCACTGCCCTTAGTGTGAAACCCAACTACCCGCCCTCCCCCATCCTTGAACATGACCCCTGCAGACAGCAAACCTTCCCCGCCCGCAGCTAGTGTGGGTCCTCCTTCATTGTGCATCCCAGCGGCCCCAACTTTCTCTTTGCCTTGAGAGCAAGTCTTTTTGCAGGTGGAGGGGGTAGGAAAATGTACCCATTTTCCAGAAACCCCACAAGTGTCTAATCGGTTGCTCAGTAAGTATTGTCAATGTTGTTGCACGCTGAGATTTTCACATTTACAATACCTCAAATTAAAATACATTTGGGTTTCTTCCCCCCCCCAAAAAAATCCTATCACTTTTTAACGCTGGCACTCTCACCAAGGATGCTATAGGCTTTGGAAGCACGACAGCTCTTGGTCGCATGGCCCCACTCCATGCATCACACACCTTAAGCAATATTCAATCCCAGGAACTGGATGCCAGTGACCCCTTTAGCATCGTCAAGGGAAGAAAAAGCATGACTACTCCCGCTCAATTTCAAAGGTGACAGGATCATCCCAAGATGAAGACCAATGTGACTGCAAAACTTTGTAATTCACCTGTAAAATAGAACGGCCCTCAAAAACATCCTATTTTTCCTGTCAAAGTGCCTACCCTACCCTGTCACTGGAGAAGCCTCCCATGGGTGCCGAACAAGAATATTTTCTCTGGCTCCCTCTCCCAACCCCAGGTGACCCTTTCCTCGACTGCCCACAGCAGAGGCAGCACTCAGCTGAAACATTCAATGAACTTTATTGAACAGAAACATTTGCTGAAACCATTGAAGAGAAGAGGGGACAACACAGAGAGGAATGCCGAACAGCCACTACAGCCCACAGGTCACAGCCCCCCTCCTCTTGGGGTCCCAAATGAGGTGCCCCTGTTCCCCCCAACACCGTGCACCCCCCCGCCATAGCCTCCCTTCCTGAGGGCCCCACGATCGGCCTCTGGCCAGGATGATGGACGCTGGCCATGGCCCCTCACTCCAGAGCACTCTCCCCTCTGGCCGACATGCTGGGGCCTGGCCTGCCCTATGGCCTGCACAGGACAGTCACAGGATGCTGGAAAACGCAGCATGGGGCACTCGGACAAGCCAAAGAAACTCAGTCACAAGTAACAAGAGAGTGGCACATCACAGCACGGTTTCCACGGAGACTCCCGCAGGCCACCTCTGTCCTTGGTCCAGTGCCTCCTTCCTGAGGTCGCGGGGTCAGCACCAGCCATGCCTTCTTCTGTCCTTCCCGCCATCTCCTGGGACTGGGCTTCGACAGGTCTCCGGGGCGGGGTGGGGGCGGCTGCTCAGATAAGAACACACACACATCTCCACAAGAACAAGCAGCAGCTGGCCTAAACCTACACCGAGGAAGCATGGGCTGAGCTCACGACACCGCACGACAGCGAGCAGAGCCTGGGCTCACACTGAAGCTCGTGCCACACACCCGGGGCTGAGAGGTGGCTGCTGCGTCAGGCCAGGACACCCGCCGCGGGCTCCTGCACACCTCAGGGCTCTGCACGGGAATGGTAACTAGGGTGCCTGTAGGGGGAGCTGGGGGTGCCACTTGACACGGGGGGTCACTAAGGGGCCTACAGAGGCACAAGTGGGCTTCTCAGAGCGTGGAGTGACGTGCTCCACGGGTCAGTGAATGAGGGTCCCCCTCTTGGGCAGCCCGAGGGGCCGGCACCCTTGAGACGGCCCCTAACATCTCCCAGGCCAGTGTGGGTGGCACACATTTTCAGGTGC
>NW_024418462.1:0-1717 GCF_014898765.1 Herpailurus yagouaroundi | reverse complement strand
ATATACACGTACAAAACCCAGACATACATAGACACTCCCATAGGGACACACATGCCCCCAGATATGTACATAATGGAAGGGGCTTTTGAAAAGCCATGGTCACGCGGGGTGTCCTTTGTGACCTATCAGGGTCGAAGGCAGCTGATTGGTGGAGAGAGAGCATAAACCGTCTGAATTGCTATGGCAATGCTCAAACAGGTGAAGACTTGGATGAAGAGAGATCTTCGTCTGCTCCACCTGCTACTGACAGTCTACTTAACTGGCTACTTGTGGCCTACTCATCTAGTGATTTACTGACCTGCTGAGCTACTAACTTGTCTGAACCCTCCTCCCTCCCTTCTTGTACTTGATCTGATCCGGGTACTCTCCCTGACCCCCTTCTTCTCCTGCCACACCCCCCTCCCCAATCCCATCCCCATTTAAACCCCGCCCCCCCACCTCACCCCCTTTCCCACCCCGTCCCTTCCCCTCCCACCCCCACCACCTCCTCACCCCCATCTGCACCTCCTCTCTGGTGCCCAGGCGCCCCCTGAAAGGACCAGAATATGTCGGTTCGGAAGCTATTTTTCTCTATGCTCTTACTCGGGTATCCCGGTTACCCCAACACAAATGTGAGTACACATCCGACATCAGTGACTTTTTCCTTTTGTATTTATTTATCTTTTTCAGACTGTGGTTAAAAAAACAGCTTTTTCATGGAGTCCTTGATAGAACTCAGTTCTTTTGGAAAACCCATTAAGTCAGGGCAAGGTTTCTCCACCAGCATGTAAGGGTTCTGGCCACACCTGTCCACATGAAGTTGTGGATCCTGTCTGGGCCACTTGGTCCAAAAAGAGTAGTGTTGACAGGATGGAAACCTGAGCTTCATAATGTCCAGAAAGAAGGACATGGGAAGATACTAAAAGCCACTGAGACCTTTGTCTTAAATAAGGGGCTCGTATGATGTTTGAGTTATACTTCCTTAAAATCATTTTTAAAAATGTCAGAAACTCTCCTGAATAAGAGCCATTTAATAGTATTAATAGTATTTTATACTATTAGATGGCTCCTGGAAGGCCTGTCAAGATTCTTCTTCAAGCTTTGTAAGTTTAGAGTCCCTCTTATACGTAGTTAGTTTTCCTATCAGCACGTTGTTCACATTTGTGAAGTTTGGTAGCCCTGGGAACCGTGGTGTCCGAAGTGTTGGTGTTGGGAAGTGAAATGTCGTTGGTGCTCTGTGCTTCCTGGTTTGTTCGCTTTGGGGAACTTGTGCATCAGCCCTCTCCCTCTGGTCTTAGAGGCTGCCCCCAAGGACTCTGTGTCCAACCAGGTAGCTGACAAGCTCAGCGTACATGAAGTGGCCTCAGCCTGCTTGGACATTTATAATAAGAAAATCACTAGGAGTGATGTGATCAGGAAGTGAATGCATTCTTGTCCTTTCTTTAGCCAACCATGTGCAGAGTGTTGATTTACCCAAAGCAAAAAGGGTCTTGAATGTCCTTAGGATTGTCCAACTATAAAGAAATACCTGGTTGCCAGTGTGAATGTTTCATTCTATCATTAAAAAGCAAAACCTGTACTCCCAAGAGCCTGAGACAGAGACACAGGGGACACCCATAGAGACAAGTAGATTTCTTGATATTGGCATGCACCAGATTCTTAGAGAGGGATCTGCAAGGTCCCAAGTCAGAAACAACCTAAATTGAGGCAGAATCCTCTCACATGAATACCTCCAGGC
>NW_024418461.1:0-1232 GCF_014898765.1 Herpailurus yagouaroundi | reverse complement strand
TGATGTCTGTGGGGAACAGCCCGAAATACCAACTCTGTCAGGGAGCACGAGGGGGGCATCTGGCTCTGAGCCGGGACCCGCCTGGCACAGGGGAGGGGCTGCCTCTGCAGCTGTGAGGGGAGCAGGGGGCCGACCCAGGGTCCCCATGGGAGCTGGTCCCACTTCTCGGGCGAGAGGAGGGCACGGACACAAGGAACCAGGAAGGGAGGGCGGCCTCTGGAATTTGAGGGTGTCTGCGCCCGCTTGCTGGAAGGGTGTGGATGGAACAGAGGGCGCTGATAATCAGGGCCCTGGGACAGGGTGAACAAGTTGACGGGAACCCAAAAGGGAACTGAAAGAAACACTGTCCTGAGGAAACCCAGATACTCCCGTTAGCACTTCCCCCGAGACCATCCGCCTTCGTGAAACAGACGAAATAAAAACAAAGGACAAGACCGAGGTCTCGAGAGCCGTGGATTCCTGGGAATTTCATTTCCTGTAATGTTTGCTTGAGTGCCCTGGCCTGTCCGGGGAAGGGGGGTACCGGGGTTCTAGGAAATTCCCGACTCCGGGGCATCTGTAAACAGGGCGTTTCTCATTAGACATGAGCTTGGCTTATAAGGCTTTGACATCCTGTTATCCAAATAATTTTGCCAATACAAAAACGTAGGCTTTCTCTTTCTTTCAATTGAATTGACTGGAGAATTATGTGAAATTACATAGAGTTTCTCCGTAAACATCTGGATTGGAAAATTATGTAGGAAAGAAAGAAAGAAAGAAAAAAGGTAGAAAGAAGGAGGAAGGAGGAAGGAAGGGAGGAAATGGAAAATTTTAAGTTCACTGTTGAATGTTAAATGTTATCTTCTTAAATAAAGCCTGGCTCTCTGGATCACAGCCACCTGTGTCCCGGCCGTCTGTCTTTCTGTCCTTCTGTCCTTCCTCTCTGGGATTAGCACCTTCTGCTGATCTGAGAGCTCTCACGGCCTGCCTCCCAGCTTGAGTTGGCTTCCAGCCTCCTGAAGCCCAGGCTCACCATCCAGCCTGGGGGGCAGGCCCCCCCCCGGAAGCCTGAGGGCTGAGCCTCCTCCCTCCCTGGTGCCCTCCTTGCCAGCAGGTGCCCGAGGTCTTGCCCTGCCACAGGCGGACAGGTACCTGGGTGCCCTTTCCCAGGAGAATAGCTGGGGCGTGAGAGCCCAGGACTGCTGGGAGCCGCCGAGAGTGAGCCCCTGCGCAGGGCAGGGTAGGGCAGGGGG
>NW_024418460.1:0-2429 GCF_014898765.1 Herpailurus yagouaroundi | reverse complement strand
CCCCCCCCATCAACCATTAGTTTGCTATTTGCTTTTTAAATGTCAAGTTGTAATACTTATTTATAGATTCTGGATACAAAAATCTTCTCAGATGTATGATTTGCATGTATTTTTTCCTATTTTGTGGGTTATTTTTTCATTTGCTTGATAGTCTTTTGAAAAACAAGTTTTCAGTTTTGATGAAGTCCAATTAATCTATTTTTATTAGGTTGCTTGTGCTTTTGGTGTCATGTCTAAGAAAGCATTGCCTAATCCAAGGTCACAAATATTTATGGTTTCTCCTAGGAGTTGTATAGTTTTAGCTCTTACGTTTAGGACTTTGATCTATTTTTAGTTAATTTTTGTATGTGGTATGAGGCAGTGGTCTAACTTTATTCCTTTGCATGTGTATATCTAGGTGCCCAAGCAACATTTGTTCAGACTCTTTTCTTATTGAATTGTCTCAGCACTCTTGTTGAAAATCAATTGACCAACCGATTTGTGGTTGTTGTTTGTTTTTTTTTTTTTCAGACTTTCAATCCTTCCATTTAGCTTTATGTTTATTCTTATGCCAGTACCACATTGTCTTGATTATCTACTACAGCTTTGCAGTAAGTTTTGAAACCAGAAGTATGAGTCCTCCAACTTTATTTTTTCATTATTTTGGGCTGGTATGGGTCCCTTGAATTTCCATGTGATTTTTATAATCAGCTTATTTCTGCAAAGAAGTTAGCCGGGATTTTGATAGAGACTGTATTGAATCTGTACATCAATGGGGATCATTAGCATGTTAACAATATTAAATCTTCTGATCCATAAACTGATTTATTTAGGTCATCTTTAATTTCTTGTAATAACATATTGTTGTTTTCAGAGTACAAGCTTTGTACTTCTTTTGTTAAATTTATTCCTAAGCATTTTATTCTTTTTAATGCTATTTCAAATGGAATTATTTTTGGTTTGCTCATTACTAATGTACAGAAATACAGTTGATTTATGTATATTGATCTTGTATTCTGCAACCTTACTGAACTTATTTATTAGTTATGGCAGTTTTTTGAGGATACTCTAAGTTTTCTATATACAAGATGGTGTTATCTGCAAATGCAGATGTTTCTTCCTTTACAATCTGGATGCTGTTTGTTTCTTTTTCTTCAGCTAAAACCTCCAGTACAATATACCTCTTATCTGTTGGAAGAAGTATCCTTCTATTCCTCATTTATTGGGGTTTTTTTTTAATCATTAAGAGGTAGAGAATCTTTTCAAATGTTTATTCTGCATCTACTGTGATGAGCATGTGCTTTTTGTTTTTTGTTCTATTTATATAGTGTACGACATTAATTGATTTTCAGATGTTAAACCAATTTTGTATTTCTGGAATAAATCCTACTTGGTTATGGGGTACAATCCTTTTTTACCTATTTCTGAATTAACTTGCTAGCATTTTGTTAAAGATACATTGATGTGTTGATGTGTAGTTTTCTTGTTGTTGTTGTTTGGTTTCATTGTTGTATTAGAGCTATACTGACTCCATAGAATGAATCTTTTCTATTCTTTGGAAAGGTTATTAAAATTTGATACTAGTTCTTTAAATGTTTGGTATAATTCCTTCATGAACCATCTGGTCTGGGATTTTCTTTGTTAAAGGCTTTTTTTTTCTTTTTTAATTTTTTTTTTTTTACATTTATTTATTTTTGAGAGACCAAGCACAAGTGGGGAGGTGCAGAGAGAGAGGGAGACACAGAATCTGAAGCAGGCCCCAGGCTCTGAGCTGTCAGCACAGAGCTTGACATGGGGCTCAAACTCACAAACTGTGAGATCATGACCTAAGCCGAAACCCAATGCTTAACTGACTGAGCCACCCAGGTGCTCCTTCTTTGTGGTAGTCTATTGATTACTAATTCAATATTTTGTTATAGGTTTATTGAGATTTTTTATTTCTTCCTGAATTAGTTTCAGTAGTTTCTGTCTTTCTAGGAATTTGTCCATATCATCTAAGTAATTTATCTAATTTTTGTCAGTTCATAGTATTCTTATTCTTTTTATTACTATAAGGTCACGTATATCCCCTTTTTTATTCTTGATTTTGGTGATTTGAGACTTATTTTTGAAAAAGGTTTTATCCACCTTGGTTAGTTTGGCTAAAATTTTGTCAATTTTCTTGATTTCTTCAAAGTCACTGAAGTCACTAGTGGCTTCACTAGTTTTGTTTATTTCTATTCCATTAATTTCTCCTCTAATCTTCATTATTTCTTTCCTTCTGCCTGCTTTGGGCTTACTTTTTTCTTCTTCCTGTGTCTTAAGGTGTAAAGTTAAATTGCTGATTTCAGATCTTTTTTAATGTAGCATATAATTTTAATTATAGTTTCATTTTTATTCATGTATTATTTAGAAATATACTTGCCTCATAAGTAGTAAAAGTAGACATTCTTAGGACAACCATGGATTTT
>NW_024418459.1:0-1623 GCF_014898765.1 Herpailurus yagouaroundi | reverse complement strand
TGTAGGACACTCCTTAGTTGGGCCTCAGCAGAGCCCTTGTGCAGCTCCCTCTGAGCTTTGGAAATGACATGGTGATGTTCCAGGGCCCAAGCCGAGTGATTTACACCATGAGCGTGCTGTTGTCAGTCATTGGAATTGGGTTCCCATGAGGAGGGAGACTTAGCTAGGGTTAGGGTTCAGTGCAGGGACATCACCAGGGCAGAGTGACACCAGTCTCGTGAATTTCATGGAGGGCTGAAGTGAAAACACTTGCAAGGGTACGGGTCTGGTATAGAGTTAGTGTGAGAGATAGGTTTCAGTTTAGGTTGAGGGCTAGGTTCAGGGTTCTGGTTACGGTTGGGGTTAGGTCCCAGGAGGCTCCAGATGCTGAACCCACAGCAGTGCAGTGGTCTCCCTGAAATGCTGACTGGAGTACAGAATGGATGCTGCGGGTCAGGATTAGTCTTTCGGTTGCCAGGCCAGACAACTCTTTCTGGCACTCTTCAGGTAAGCCTCAGGAATGCTCTCGGGCACAACGGAGGCTGCCGGTCAGGATTAGTCTTTGGGTTCCAAGGCTGGACAAGTGTATTGGACACTCTTTGGGGGAGACCTCAGGAATCCTCTTATGTAGCAGCAGCCGGGCTTTGGAAATGACATGGTGATGTTCCACGTTCCACACCCAGTGATCCTACACTGCTTCTTGACCCCATGTGCATTCTGTTGTCAGACATTGGAATTGGGTACCCATGGGGAGTGAGTTTTAGCTAGGGTTAGGGTTCAGTGCAGGGATGTGGCCAGGGCCAAAAGACTCCAGTCTCATGATCTCCTTCGAGGGCTGAAGTGAGGGCACATGCGCTGGTGTGGGTCTGGTGTAGAGGTATTGTGAGATACATGGTTAGGTGAGATTGAGGGTTATGGTCAGGGTTATGGTTAGGGTTAGGGTAGGTCAAAGAAGGCTCCAGGTGCTGTACCCACAGCAGTGCAATTGTCTCCCTGAAGGGCTGAGTCAGTGCACAATGGAGGCTGCTCATCAGAATTAGTCTTTGGGTTCCAAGGACAGACAACTCTATAAGGTCTGGTGTAGATAGGTGGGTCTAGTGTGATAGAATCTGTTAGGTTTAGGTTGAGGGTTATGGTTAGGGTTACAGTTAGGTTTAGAGTTAGGTCCCAGGAGTCTCCAGGCGCTGAACCCACAGCAGTGCAGTCGTCTCCCGGAAGGGCTGAGCGGAGTGCACAACGGAGGCTGCCAGTCAGGATTAGTCTTCAGTTTCCAAGGCCAGACAACTGTATTGGGCACTCTTCAGTTAGGCCTGTTGAATCCTCGAGTGCAGTGGCAGCCGGTATTTTGAAATGACATGATGATGTTCCACATTCCACGCCAAGTATTCCTGCACCACTTCTCAATTCCATGTGTGTGCTGATGTCAGACTGTGAATTGGGTCCCCATGGGGAAGAAGCTGTAGCCAGGGTTAGGGTTCGGTGCAGGGAAGTCTCCAGGGCCGAAGCAACTCCAGTCTCGTGATATCCCTCAAGGGCTGACCTGAGATCCCATGCAAGGGTGTGGCTCAAGTTTAGGGTTAGGGTTAGAAATAGGGTTACGATTAGGTTGAGGGTTATGGTTAGGGGTATGGTTAGGGTTTTCTT
>NW_024418458.1:0-1390 GCF_014898765.1 Herpailurus yagouaroundi | reverse complement strand
GGGGGACTCCTGCGGGGAGGAGGGCTGCAGAAATCCACAGGGATGTTGTGCGAATCGCCCAGACCGACTTCGAATATACTTTACTCACCACCGCACCGTGCACCCGGGGCGGTTTATGCTTTGAGGGACAGCGACGGAATGCAACCCCCCTGCCCAAATCCAGTAACCAGAAGTGTCTGACGTAATCAGCATCTGCTTAAACCCAGACGACCCCCAGAAAGGCTGCCCAGCATTGCCGGTTCTGCAGACAGGTCCCCGGGGCGAGCAGCTGGCAGCAACACGCGGGAAGAGCTGAGCCCCCTTGCGCGACAGTCCCTTAGCTCTCACCTGCCCGCAGGAATACGCGGAGTGGTGCACGGTGCAAGAGGCGGGCGACTCCGAATCCCTCTTACGAGTAAGGGAGCGGCTCACACATTTCTGGGGCTGGAAGCGAACCTCCTCGGCCTCCAAGCCTCCCGCCAGGAGGCACCGCCGCCCTCCCCCACCCCGGCAGGGTGCCCGGAATTCGGCCGCCGCGCGCAGGCCGGAGGTGCCGGGGGGTCCGGACGGCGTGGGCGAGCGCCGCCTCCTTGGGCTCCCCGGGGGGGTGCCCCCCGGCTCCCTCCGCACCGCGGCAGTTCCTACGCGCCCCGGGGCCCGCGCAGACACGCCCGCGCAGCGCCCCCCACCCCCACCCCTCCGGGGGCAACGTGTGCCCCTCCAGGAAAACGCCACCAGGAACCTGGGCCCGACCCTCCAGCCGCGTGCCTGGTCCCGGGTCTCGGGGCGCCGCCCCAGCAGCCGAAAGGCCGCCCGGAGACCCCCGACCCCAAGCAGGAAACGCCACTCGGCTACCTCCCGGGAGCCGAGGAGGGGGGTTTCGGGGCCAACAAAAGGGAAGCCAAAGTCCTCTTCGACCGGGCGGCGGGGTCGGGAGCCCCCTCCCCCGGGCCCCGCCCGATCGCGGCGCCGGCCCCGCTTGGGGGGCTCGGGCTCAGAGGGGGAGCGGGGGCCGGGGAGCCCTGCAGGGGAAACCCGGGAAGGCCAGGTCCGAGACGAGATCCTGAGAACCAGAGACAGGTCTGCGGACCCAGGCCGGGGCCGCACTCACACTCACGACCCTCGCAGACCCCCGGCCGGGGGCTTCCCCGCCGGCACCGCCTGCCCGCGCGCCCGGCCTCTGGAAACACTTAGCCGTCCCCTGAGCGCGCCTCCCTGGAAGCAGCCCCCGGCGGCGGAGCGCGGGGCCGAGGCGGGCCGGGCGCGGAGGGACCCTAGGCGGCGCCCCTGGCTCGGGAGGGCGGCCCGGGGCGGCACAGGCTCGGAGGCACAGAGCCGGGAGCACCGAGGGGACGCGCCGGGGCGGGCGCGGGGCGGCGGGTCCTACCTGAGGTCCGGGGCACGCAGAGCA
>NW_024418457.1:0-3105 GCF_014898765.1 Herpailurus yagouaroundi | reverse complement strand
AGTTTTCTACATCTTTTCTGGCTCTAATCCTTTCTTTAAGTTTATAAGTTCTGAAGAAATGGGCCAAAAGATTTCATCTAATACAGCCAAATTTTTCTTGTTAAACTAACATTGAAAAAAACCAACACACCCAACTATGTATTGGAGATGGTAGAGTTTCTGGGGTACAACAAATATACAACATCAAAGATTTTGGACATTCATTCATTTATTCATTTAACAATTTTCTGACTACCTATACCACCATCAGGCAGTGTTCTAGGTAGTGGAGATTCAGCACTGGGGGAAAAAAGTGAAGAGAACAAGGCCAAAAATCTGTTCTACTGGAGCTTATGTTCTAATTAGGGAATAGGACAGTATATAACATAAATGAATCATATAGTGTGTTTGGTAGTGGTAAATACCACAGAGAAAAAACAGAGAGGGGTTGGAGTAAGTGTTAGAGGCAGGAGAGGTTGAAAGTTGACAGCTTGTGGCCAGAGAAGTCTTCATTGAAAAGATGGCATTTGAGTAGAAACACACTAGGAAGGAAGGAGTGAAACTTGTTGAGATGCTTGGAGAGGGTTTCCAGGCAAAGTAACAGCAGTGCAAAAATCCTGGGGTGAGAGCCTTTCTGACTGATTATGGAACAGAAGGCAAGGCCAGTGTGGCTGGAGTAAAGTAAGGGAGGGGAGGATTATAAGAGAAGAGTTAGGTAATTATTAAGGACAAGAGGCAGATCCTCTAGAGGTTTGCAGGTCATAGCAAGGCCTTTGTTACTCTGTCAGGTTTCCCAACCTGAGCACTGCTGACATTTTGTTGTGAGGTTGTCCTGTGCATTGTTCTCTGTCTAGTAGTATCTCTGGCCCCTGTTCATTAGATTACAGTAGCCTTCTCCCAGAATGAAAATAAAAAATGTCTCCAGACATTGCCAAATATTTCCTGGGGACAAAATCATTGCTGAGAATCACTGCTTTAAGTTGAGAAGCGATGGGAAGGTTTAGAAGAGAGGGATGAATGGTCTGACTTAAAATTTAATAAAATCACTGACTCCATATTTTGAGTATAAACTGGAAGTAGCAAACCATAAAATATTTCTGTAATTCAGTAGATCCTGAATTTTTAAAAATGGATGTTGACAATGAGAATTCTGTTGCTATATTCAGAGATCCCTTCTCCTTGTATGATATCTGATTAGCTCAATAGTTAAAGCAAATTTGTACAGATCATAGAAAACCCAAATATGGCATCCCTCCTCTCCATTATAAAATAAAAACTTAAAATATTCCTAACTTGTTAGAGGAAAAAAAAAATCTCAGATTACCAATGTATTAGTAAACTAATAATAGAAAACTTTGAATTTTATAGCCATCTTTTATTAAATATGTTATTTGTTTTAATGGAATTCTTTACGAAAATGGCAATGTCTCATGCTATCATATGTATTTAAACTTAATATATGCCTAGCATGTGAATATACATTAATATTATATTTAAGCATATATATGGAAAACTATCATATTAAGGACCAAAATTGCTAGATAACTGTTTTTATTATCAAAATCCTAATATTGTCTACCATGAAATTAAAAGTAATGTTAATTAAAAAAAGACTTTAAGGTGAGCCTGGGTTGTTCAGTCACTTAAGTGTCTGACCCTTGATTTTGGCTCAGGTCATGATCTCATGGTTTGTGAGTCAAGTCCCACATTGCGGCTTCACTAACAACTAACAGTGTAGAGCCTGCTTGGGATTCCTCTCTCTCTCTCTCTCTCTCTCTCTCTCTCTCTCTCTCTCTCCCTCTCCCTCTCCCTCTCCCTCTCCCCCTCCCCTGCTCGTGTGCATGCTTGCACATGTGCACTCTCTCCCTCTCTCAAGGAAAAAAAAAGGAAGGGGTTGGGGAGAGAGAGGAAAGGACTAGAGAAGGCAGGTCTGATGGGACACAGGCTGCAGACAGCCAACTTTCCCTCTTGAGAAATCAGGCTCCAGAGGGCCTGTCAGCCCCCAGACCAAGTACACCCGCCTACCTCAGCAGCTCCTCAGGCCTTCTGGTTGTCTTTGACAGAAGCTCAAACAGGAACAAGGCCTGAGGGAAGAGAATGGTTGCCAGCATGGATGAAGCAGTCACTTACTCACTGCTGAGCACTGTGTGCCTAGTACCATGAGGCCCTTGGAGGAAGACACACAATGATCCCATTTTCCAGATGGGGAAGGCTTAGGCTTAACAGGCTATGTTATTACCCAGGCCCACACAATTGCCAGGTGGTAGAGCTGGGATGTGAACTTGGGCCAGAGTAATTGTAGAACCCATGCTCCCACACCCCGGGGATTCCCTATGCTCTAGGACCCGAATGAAGGGCAAAGCCATCAGACGGCAGGCTGGAACTTTACTTTCTATGCTTTACGAAGCCGCTGACCAGGTGAGCACCCTCCGTAGCCCCTATTTCCACGCCCACCTGCTAGCTCCCAAGAAGTAAAAGTGGAAGAGACAGATGAATAGACCAGGACAGTCTAGAAAGTACCATGAATAAAGTAACTCCTGCTTGCAGCACTCACTCCCCTCCAACCCTCCCAGATGGGCACTCTAGAAGAACAATATCTAGCAGGCAGGGGAGCCGTTTGTTTTAAGGAACGTAATTTTACAGAACACCTGACTTGCAGATGCGATCAAGTATGACATTCATCTATTTTATAGACTCTGGAACTTTGAATGTAATTCCCCAAACAGAATAAATTGTGAGCCAGCATTAGGCAGAGGCATCTGCGACAGGGCAGCCAGGCCCAGGAGAAAGGAACAGCTAGGGAGGTAAGTTCCTGAAGCTCTGTGTGTAGCCCCAGTTATCTCCTCAGGCCGAATCAAGTTCTGGGACCCTCCCACAGTCTTCCCCATCACAGGAAACGGCCACTCCATCAACGCGGTTGCTGAGAAAAAATGGCTGGAAGACATCTGTGGCAGGATGTGTTTTCCAAAGTGGCCACAAATTATGCTCTTCTAGAACCTTCCAGAACCACTATCCCACCAAGAGGTAGAATCTTTGTCCTCTCTGCATGAAGCTGGGGGCAGGGCTGGGTGACTGCCTCCACAGATAGAGCAAAGCAAAAGTGATGCTATGTGACTTCCCCAAGGC
>NW_024418456.1:0-8076 GCF_014898765.1 Herpailurus yagouaroundi | reverse complement strand
GACGCGGGGCTCGAACTCACGGACCGCGAGATCGTGACCTGGCTGAAGTCGGATGCTTAACCGACTGCGCCACCCAGGCGCCCCTAGGCCAGTAGTTTTAAATTAGGGATTGAAATAATAAGATGTATGCAGCAATTTTGTTAATATACAGATGTTTAGGACCTGCTCCAAACTATTCAATCTCTTTATAGGTATTCTTGCTATATTCTAACTACATGGTTTGTATATTCATAATAAATTTTCTCAGGATTATTATATATCAGAAGATTTTTTTCTCTCTAAAGATTATGTTCATTTATTTTAATAAATTGGCTATAATGGTAACCATCTTCTTTGAAAATAGGGATAATCATTATGTTTATAATTATGTCTCAAATGTTTTGATTGACTTTATTATCTTGTTTTGTATACTGCAGAAAGATCCAAAATTCCTTGTCTGTTACATTATTCTTATTTTGAATCTCATGAGATCTCTCACTTTTAAAGTTATTAGTAATAATTTAACCACAGACACTTTAAGTCTTCTGCAGATAGTTTTTTTGTTTTGTTTTATTCTGATGCTTCAGCTACTGGCCCAAGAGCTGCTGCAACAATGAAGTGTCTCAGAATCCCATGAAAGGGACTATGACAGGTACCTTTGAGTGTAGGGTTCTGATGATGTTACATAAGCGGCTTTGAGACTGCAATAGTGGATTCCTAAAACTCTAGCAGAGAAGCAGATGGGTTTTAGAGACTGCAATACCAAGACAGACCAGAGAAATAATTAATTATATTAAACTATATGAATTGATGAGGGATGACTGTGGGGTTTCTTTGAAATATTGTTAATATTTTAATGTTCTATTTTCTGGATACATAAGGAACCACTTTTTTTCCTCTTAAGTTACCTTCAGCTGAAGAATAACCATAGACCATGCTTTTGTAAAATTAAACATTTGTTAATTACACCTTTCTCTCCCTGCCTGAGCCCTCTAGAATTTGGACACTCTGAGTATTCTTATTTTCATAGCAATATAATTGTTTGCATAGGTTCAATAAGTATCTATCCTCCTTGTTAACAGGAGGCACACCTGGAAACTTGGCTATACAACCAAAGCCTTGCATAGAATATCATATTTAAGAATATGAATTTAATGAAGTACACTGAAATGCTTTTAAGGAACTAAAACGGACTTTATGCAGCCAATGCTCATAAAGCCTTCTTGGAAAAACTGGTTAGATTTGGGGCTTTTACAGTTCCCAGCCCTATAGGTCAGCGAGGAAGGTCAGTTTCTGGCAGGCCCAGGAACATGAGGATATTTAGGAAACTTTTAGAAGGGAGGAATTCACCCAAATCTGTAGGTACTAGAGGTGATATCTGGTGGGCAGTCCATGGCTTGGCTTCCTAGCCTCTGATGTACAATGTTCAAAAATTGGAAGACTTCATATTGTCAAGATCTCAATTCTCCTCAAACTGATTTACAGATTCATCACAATCTGTATCAAGACTGCAGAAGGACATTTTGTAGATATTGATAAATTGATTATAAATTGCATATGGAAAGGCAAAAAACCCAGAATAACTACAGTAATACTGAAAAAGAAGGATAAAATGAGAGGGTTCATATATTTTTCTCAAGACATACTATAAAGCTACAGTACTCAAGACAAATGGTATGGGCAAAAAGATAGACCCTTACATCAATGGAACAGAACAGAGAGTCCAGAAATAGAGGCACAAATGTAGACAGCTGGTTTTTGACAAAAGGACAAAGGCAATTCAATGGAGAAAGGATAGCCTTTTTAACAAAGGGTGCTACGAAACTGGACACACAAAAGCAAAAAAAAAAAAAAAAAAAAGAAAGAAAGAAAGAAAGAAATTTGACCCTCATCTCAAACTATATAGAAATTAACTCAAAATGGATAAAAAAAATCTGAGTATAAAATGTAAAATTATGGAACTGTCTAGAAGAAAATACAGGAAACACTTTGTCCTCAGGTTCAGCAAAGGAGTTCCTGGATACAACAGTAAAAGTATGGTCCATAAAAGAAAAATTATAAATTGGGTTCCACTGAAATTACAAACTTTTGCTCTGCAGAAGATATTGTTAAATAATTAAAATACAATCCATAGACTGGAAAAACTATTGGCAAATCACATATCTGACAAGGTATCTGTATTCAGAATATATGAAGAATTCTCAAAACTCAGTAATTAGAAAACAAATAATCCAATGAAAACTGGGCAAAACATTCAGGCACTCTGCCAAAGAAGATATATATCTGGCAAATAGCATATGAAAAAATGTTCAACATCATACTCACTGAGGAAATGCAAATTAAAACCAAATGAGATATCACACAAATAAAACACTGGCAATACTAAGTACTGACAAAAATACAGAACAATGGGAACCATCGTACTTTGATGGTGAGAATGAAAATGGTACATCCACTTTGAAAAAGTGTTTGATAGCTTCTTATAGTTAAGGATACACTTAGAAAACCACCCAGTAATTTAGTCCTAGGTATAAAATTATGTCCATATAAACACTCGTACACTAATGTTCATAGTAGCTTTATTTATAATAGACAAAAACTGGAAACCCAAATGTCCTTAAATTAGTGAACTAATAGACAAACTGTGGTATATCCATTAAGTGGAATACTATTCAGCAATTAAAAGGAAAAATAACTTGATACATGCAAAAACACAGATGAACCTCAAATGCGTTATGCCAGGTGAAAGAAGTCAACCTCAAAAGGCAATACAATGAGTCCATTTATATGACACTTTGGAATAGTCAAATCTATATGGATGGAGACTAGACTAACCAGGAACTGGGGGTGGGGAGAGGGGTTGACTACAAAGGGACAGCATTAAGTTTTTAGATTAATGGGACTCTTCTGTATTTAGATTATCATGGTGGTTACATGACTGTATACATTTGTCAAAACTCTTAGAACTATACAGCAAAAAGAGTAACTTTACTGTGTATAACTTCAAAAATAAAATAAAGAAGGAAAGAAAGTATGCAAGCAATTTGACCACATCAACATCTGCTTGAAACCTTTCCATAGCTCCAAGAACTGTTAGTCCACAGTTGTTAGCATGGAGCCACAGCCTGGTCCTCCTTCTCTCTTGTTATGCTCCTCATTCCATATTATTTGCAATTCCTGCATATTTAAAGCACCTGATACAGTACCCAGTGCAGGTACTCAGTAAACACAGGCTCTCTTCATTTGAACATAGTTCTGCATTTGTTTATGTTGGCCCTTTCTCATGAAGGCTCTTCCTACTCCTCACTCCAGCTAACTTGCAGGCATGAAGACTCAGGCAATACCTTCTCCTGAAGGGTTTCTCTGACTCACTTCCTCCCCATCTCTGCCCCTCATAACAGGTGGACTCTGGTGCCTCTCTTATGAGCTTCCCCATCTGTGCAATAAAGGCTTGGGGATGTTCAAACCTTACACATTTTGAAGAAGGGCCTGGCCTTCAGCTGGTTTGAGGAAGATTGACTCTAAGGGTCTGAAATATCCTGCCTGATAAGTGTGGCTTTGTATACCTGGGCCTTCAGCCACTCCAGACAGTTTATACTAACAGTGTGATTGACCATGGGGTCCCTGGGCTACACTGTATCAGTGTGACTCTGGAGAGCTTGGAGACTTTAGTTAAGGTCAGTCTTGTGGGCACTACATGCCTAAGTAATTGACCTCCAATAAAAACCCTGGACACCAAGGCTTCAGCATACTCTCCTGGTTGGCAATACTTCCTACATGTTGTCACACACATGCTGTTGCTGGGAGAACCAAGCATGGTCCATGTGATTCCATGGGAGGGGACATCTGGAAGTTTGCTCCTGGTTTCCCTTGGACTATGGCCTATGATCATTTTGCCTTGGTTGATTTTAATCTGTATGCTTCCACCATAATAAACTGGAACAGCTTTTCTGAGCTGTGTGAGTCTTTCTAGAGAATCCTCCACTGAGAGTGGCTTGGGGCCATGGGTTCCCCCTGACACATCATACCACTGGGTTTACTTCTATCAGAGCACTTATAATGAGCTGTCACTATCTGTCTCTTTCTGTGCTGTCATTTATTTAAGAGCAAGAACCTTGTATGATTTGCCTACCATCTTAGTGCCTAGTACTGTGCCTGGAACATGATGAGTGTTAAATAAATGTCTGACTTCAAGAGAGGCCTAGCCTTCTCATAAGTCTGATTCCTATCCAAGTCAGAAAAATGCCTCAGGGACTTGCAGAGGAATGTGGAAGTAGCAAGCCTTTTCTCCTAAGAAGAAATCATAAGGCATTAACCATGCAAAAGCACAGGTAGTAAAAACTGTCAACTCCAGAAGCCTGAACTGAGAATTAATTCTGTCAGACAAGACACCCAGAGTAGGAATTTTAAAAGCCTTAGCTCAGGAGTGGCAGTGTGTAACATGGCTGAGGGCTATGGAGACTAGGTGGTTGCTTAGGGGGAGATGAGAAGAGCAGGACAGAAAGAAGGGTTACAGAAATTCCACCTTGTCATCTATGTTTTATTTTCAGATTCTGCCTTTAAGGAAAGCTCTCTCTGCACCAGAAAAAGTGAGGTTTCAATGGAAAATGCCAAGAGTGTACATTTAAAATTCAAGAAGTCTTTTGGAAATAAGGAGAATCTATAGGTCTCTGGTAGATTCCGTGGCTTGATGCTCTGCCCTGCAGGTAAGCTAAAATTCCAGTCTCCATTACTAGCCTTTCTGGTTCTTGATGACAACTATACAAATGTTTAGCAATACACTCCATTACAAAATCACAAAAACAACAATTAAGTTTGCTAAGGATCTTTTACTGGTAATTCTTAATTTTTCTTAAGAGAAAAACGTAGTTCAATTAAACACACACATGCTTTGTCTTAGAGCCATAGACCAAACAGAAACACAGCATACAATAAATGCCGACTCACAGACGGTATCCACCCCAAATCAATAGCTCTGACTAGAGTCATGGAATTTTATAGTTGATTAGAGAAGAGGTCAGGTCTTTGATTTCAATGTCTTCGTTTTGAAAATGGGGTAACTGGGATCTAGAAAAAAGCCATGAGTGTTGAATAAAGAAAATAGCATGGAAATAGCCAAGACAGTACTTTGATATGTCCTCCCCCACACAACACAACCTTTCCTTTCTGGACCTGGCCCAGCCTCCACTCCAAATCTGGCAAAGAGCCCTTATCAAATCACATGGATCCAGACCTAGAGCTCTAGGGAGACATGACCTAGCTAGGCAGACTGGGATGAGTTACTGCATCTCTCTGGGCCTGTTGTTGTACCTGAGTTGTAGGATAATAATGCTTACCTCACTGGATTTTATGTGGTGAAGGAGGTAACATGCAGCATCATACCTGGCATATAGAAGGTACTCAAAAAATTACTCTCCCTTTGTTCTTCCCATTGACTCCCCATCTACGGCAGCCTTTCCAAGATCTCTTCATCTAAACCACAAATCCAAAGAGTATTACTTGAGTGCTTATTTTCTCAATTCCTTCTAAGGATGGCAAATAGCTAGTACCATTCCAGAAGAGAAGAGAGTTCTTGCATTGCATCCAGTAGATGTCTTGGGACATTAGGGCTTAATTCTCTGTAGGAATCCAGTTGAGATGGTTTCATGGACTCACAAAGCTCTACAGGGTTCATGGCAGTACACTGTTACAAATCTGGTTTTGGATATTACTGATACAGGGTTCCCAAAACAAGGCAGGTGGTAGAGGGTTGAGGGATGGGACTTAGGATGAAGAGGGGATTCAAAATGCTTTCAAGCCCTGGGTCTCCATAGTTGGTTACTGACCAGCACTCCCTGAGCACGAGCATTGTTCTGTCCATAAGTCTAGTGATACCTGTGTTCTGTGAGGGGCATGGCATTTGCTTTTGGGCCTCACATAAACTCTTCCAATATCATGCTGCTTTAAACTCTGCCCTCCCATTATAGGGGCATCTCTGAGTCCCTCAAGGAGCAGTTTTCTGGGCCTTAGCTTTTACCTTGCCCCACCCCCCAACACACACATACACATCACCCCAGAACTTCACACACACACACACACACACACACACACACACACACACACACAGAGCTGTCTATTATCTCTGAAACTCATCCAGGCTGCCTCCATGCCCCTGGTGTGGTCTGGAGAGTCCCTGAATCTCAGAGTCACCTAATAAACCTGGGTTTCTTCCATTTCCATCTGCCTCACCCCTGCTCTGGGGCAAAGAATCCTTGGGTATACCGGGGCACCTCCTCCAGCTTCTCTGGGCCTGTTTGCCATTGCTAAGGTGGAGCTGGTATGTCTTCTCACTCTGGAAGTGGAAGGAAAGCCATTTGGGCAAAGAGAAAAAAAGGAGTCCTTTGCCAGTTTCCTTAAAGTCTCACTTATGGTATTACCTAGTTTGGTTTTCTCAAGTGGGGTTTCTACTTAAGTACCCCAGAGAGGAAGGAGAGTTTCAAGGGAATTGAGATGGGAGGGTGTCAGAGCTGCAGAATTTTGAAAACCTTTTATTTGGAGGAGACACCAACTTTTCTGAGTTTCATGTGTTTGTTTTGGGACAGCGCAGATGAGAATCATGGAGTGCTCAATACAAGGGTCTGGGCATCACCTTCCTTGTCTAAACCCACTGACTTTAGTGCAGAGTCCCAACCCTGTATCTGCCAGTAAAGGTACAACCCTTGGGAGCCAACCTTTGACTCTACTCCTCAACGTGGTCTATGCTCCACCCCTGGGGGAGGGTGGGAACTGCTGTCTGCATGCCACCCCCCCAACCCCCAGCCCCTGCTCCTCTCGGGTTGGCGGCTCTGACCAGAGCACACACAGCGCCTCACTTCCACCTCCACCACTGGGTATGACCACAGACTGTACCCTCTACCCCATGCATAAGCATAATGCACACATTACCTCCTGCCCCCTACCGCCTGATTTCTGATTTCTGGGCAGTACCTGTCTTCCTTTACAGCTCCCACTTCAGGGGCTCAAAAATAACTTTTTGAATGTTTGCAAGAAGTAAAATACAAAGAATCCAGTTTGCCAACTAACCAAGGGTTGGGGATCACCATTTATAAAACCACTCTGGACTTGCTTAACTAATACGTAGGGTCAAAGTCTTCTCAATCTGTAGCCAGAACGCGGTCCTCCGACTAGAGCGGGGAGCACATGGTCCTGGGGACCCCAGAGCAACCCTATCTCGGAGAAACAGCACTGCTTGCTTCAGAGGGCCCGAGACAAGCCCCCTCCTCTGGGTGGGGCGCCTCTGTCCTGAAGCCAGGTCCAAACACAATGAATCTGGTCCACCCTCGACCAGCGAGCCCTTTCCCACCTTCTTCCATTTTAGAGGTCAAAAAACTGCAGTTCGGAAAGCCAGCCACGTGCCGTTGGTCAAGCAAGAACAGTTGCATCAAGGACCAAATTCTATTCTCACCTTAAACACTCAGTCTCCCGGCTGACGACGCGCCCTGCTACGGGAGTGGGGTGCAAACAAGGTCCCAGCTGTAACAGGTAGCCCACTGGTGAAAGTGGGGGGAAGAAGGGACAGGCATGACAGGAGGCGGGGCGGCGGTAAATCAGAAGATAAGCAGGGAAAAGAAAAGGAATCTGGAGGGCGACGCAGCGGGCAGCAAGGAACCAGAAAATGGAAGCGAAAATCAGAGAGAGTGAGGGAGGAGAGGACAGGAAAGAAGAGGAGGCGAGACAGTGTCGCGGGGGAGGGGGAGCGGCAGGTCACGAGAGGACAGACGCGGGGCGCGGCAGGGGCGCGGACGGCGCCCTTACCGGCGGTGGCCGAGCGCAGGCTCTCCAGGCTCCAGGAGCGCGACAGGGCGCCGCGCATGCCCCCGCTGCCGCCGCGGCCTCCGCACACCACGCCGCTGCTGTCGGAGTCCGAGCCCGGGGACAGCCCGGCGCTACTGCCCCCGCTGCTGCTGCTGGTGCCGAGGTCGCCACTCGTCTGCCCGCTCGACTCGCTCGGGCATTGCTGCGCCCGGCTGCAGGCGGGCCCGAGCTCCAGCCACAGGCTCGGCGGCGGCTGGGCCGCGGGCGGCGGGGCGAGCGGGCTGGGGCCGGCGGCTCCGTCGG
>NW_024418455.1:0-7728 GCF_014898765.1 Herpailurus yagouaroundi | reverse complement strand
TCTCAGCTATGAGTTGTTCAAGTACACCTCAGTCCCTTTCTCTCTCTTCTTGTTCTTCCAAATTCATATGATATGGATATTGTCCCATTTGATTGCATCACTTAGTACTCTAAATCTTGCCTCTTGATCCTGGATTTTTTATCTTTTTTCTGAGTCCTCTTTTTTCCATAATTTTATTTTCTAATTCACCTATTCTCTCCTCTGCCTCTTCAATCTTTGCTATGGCTGTCTCCATTTTATTTTGCACATCATTTATAGCATTTTTTAGTTCCTCATGACCATTTTTTAGACCCTTGATCTCTGTAGCAATAGATTCTCTGCTTTCCTCTATGCTTTTTTTCAAGCCCAGTGATTAATTTTATGACTGTTATTATAAATTCTTGTTCCGTTATATTGTTTAAATCATGTTTGATCTATTTGTTAGCTGTTGCTATTTCCTTGAGTTTCTTTTGAGGAGTATTCTTCCCTTTTGTCATTTTGTATAGTCCCTGTGATAGCTTCAAACTGCAAGGCACTTCCCCTTTGCTGTCCGGAGTAACTCGTGTTGGTGGGTGGGGCCGCAGTCAGACCTGGTGTCTGCCCCCAGCCCACTGCTGGGGCCACAGTCAGACTGGTGTGTACATTATCTTCCCCTATCCTAGGGGCAGGACTCACTGTGGAGTGGTGTGGCCCCTGTCTGCGCTACTTGCACACTGCCAGGCTTGCGGTGCTGCTTTGGTTGGCTCTGGCCAACGGTGTATCATCCGGGGTGAATCTGCAAGGTGCACAGGGGCGAGAGGGGCAGGCTTAGCTAGCTTTGCCATGGGTGGTCCCCTGCAGAAGGGACCTTGCAGCACTGGGAAGGAGGCAGGCCCGTGGGAGGGATGGATCCACAGAAGCACAGCTCTGGGCTTTTGCGCAATGCAAGCAAGTTCGGTGAAGGGAACTGGTTCCCTTTGGAATTTCCTCTGGGGGATGGGAGAGGGAAATGCCTTTGCCTGCACCTTTGTTCCCCTGTTGAGCTGAGCTCTGTCTTCTGGAACTCAATAACTCTCCCTCCCAGCGTCCTCTCACCCTCCGCTCTACGAGAGCAGAGCTATTGACTTTTAACATTCCAGATGTTAAGTCCCGCTGGCTGTCAGAACTCATGCAGTCTGGCCCCTCCATTTCTGCAAGCCAGACTTTGGGGGCTCTGCCTTGCCAGACAGGCTGCCCCTCCACCACTCCGGCTCCTTCCCACCAGTCTGTATAGCATGCACCGCCTCTCCGCTCTTCCTACCTTCTTCAGTGGGCCGCTTGTCTATGTGTGGCTCTGGTGAGTCCATTCTGCTAGTCTTCTGGTGGTTTTCTGGGTTATTTATGCAGATGTGGGTGGAATCTAAGCATTCAGCAGGACGAGTGAGCCCAGTCCTCCTATGCCACCATATTCCATGTTTTTTACTTTTTCTTTCATTTGGGATAAATTTCTATGCTTTCACACTTTTTCTAAGTCTCTGCCTCATTCTGTGTGTTTGAACAAGCAATTGTGTTTATGTTCCTGAATGTAATGAGAAGAGGTCTTGTAGTTTGTAGGACTCTGTGCTTCAGGTAGTGTAAGTATGTGTGCTTTCTGGTGTGTGTTATGTGTGCTATGCTGTTTTGTTTTCGTTGTTCTATCTTCAGCCCAGTCATCTGCAGAGTCTTTTCTTGACTGCTCTGGGTAGCTTTTGGTCCTTGGCCTGAATGTAGTGAGTTTGAACTAAGTGTGCTCTGGTCTGCTTCTAAAATGAGACCTAATGTTAGTTCCAGAAGAATTGAGAACCCCTGCAGAACTCTCTGGTCAGGAGAGGTGATGTGGACAGGGTTTTGTGGTGGTATTTTGGGGGAGGGGCTGGTTGTGTTGGGACTGACGCAAGCTTCTCTGAGAGAGGAAGTCCCTCAGAGTGCAGGGGCTTGTGACTTGGTACAAACAAGTTAGACAGCCACTGTTGATGCTACTTTGCTTCCTGCAGGTGGTTCTGTGTTCATATTGAAGGGTTGGGGAGGGAAATGGCAAATGTCATTTATTCCCAGGGAGAGATGTCTGTGAATGCTGCCTCTCACGGAGAGGAATAATCTCCTCCCTGTGTACCCCGGTTGTTTTTCAGATCACTGTATCCAAGCTGTTTGCCCCTGGAGTTTTTTGCTTGCCTTCTCTCCAGGAGCACCACTGTGCCTTTGGGCTCTATCCTAACCATGTCTACTGATTTTTAAAATTCCAGGCTTTAAGACCCGCTTGTGATAAGAACTCATGAAATTTACTCCCTTTCATTTTCCAAGCAAATGACTTTGGGGAAACTTCTTCCTCATGCGTTCCCCTTTTGCTCCTTTCTCTCTCACCTTGGCTACAGCCACAGCTCTCTCCCCCTCCACAACACTCAGGGTCTGTTTCACCCCCAAACCAGTTCTCATTACTTACTACATTCTTCGATATGGCTTTTTCTCTCCCTTCAGTTGTAGAGCTTTTCTGCCAGTTTTCAGGTCAATTTCTATGGTATTTTGGAAGATTTGATGGCTATATAGTTGTGTGTGTGACTTAAGACAAGACTACAGTTCTCCTAATCCACCACCTATTATTGTCTTACTATCTTCCCTCCTATTATTGTCTTACTATGAAATTCTTCTTTTAATTTTGGTAATTACTGTTGTATGTGTTTGGGTGCTAACATTTGAGTGCATAAATATTTAATGTGTTATATCTTCTTGGATTTTTTTCCTTAAAATTATGGCATGTCTTTCTTTGTCTGTTTTTACACTGTTTGTTTTAAAGTTTATTTTGTACAATTTAAGTATTGCTACCCCAGCTTTCTTTTCCCTTCACTTTTTATGATAAATGGTATTCCACCCCTTCAGTTTCAATTTGTATATGTTTTCAGGTCTGAAACGAGTCTATTGTAGGCAGTGTGTAGATGGGTCTTGCTTTTTTATCTATTCTGACATCCCAAGTCTTTTGGTGGGAGCATTTAGTCCATTTACAAAGTAAGTATTGATACCTATGCACTTATTGTCATTTTGTTATTTGTTTCATTTTATTTTATTTTATTTTTTGTAGTTCTTTTCTATTCTTTTCTTCTCTTGCTATTGCTCATGGCTTGCTGACTTTCTTGATGGATGTACCTTGATTCCTTTCTCTTTATCCTTTGCATACTTACTGGATTTTGGTTTGTGGTTACCATTAAATATATAACATCATATTCATATCACAGTCTTAAGTTGATATACACTTAAGTTTGAACATTCTAAAAGCACTCAATTTTTACTTTTCTCTCACTTACACTTTAGGTATATGGTATCAGAGTATACGTCTTTCTATTCTGTGTATTCCATGATTTATTTATATTGTGTGAATTCCTTGACTAATTTTTATGGATATATTTAATTTTACTGCTTATGTACTTTCTATTTTCTCATCTCTGCTTATGATCTTTCTTTTTAACTCAAAGAATCTCCTTTAACATTTCTTGAAAGCCTGGTTTATTGGTGATGATTTCCTTTAATTTTTCTCTTTCTGGAATCTATTTATATCTCATTTTTTTTCAGTGGTAGCTTTGCTGGATGGAATACTTTTGATTGCATAAATTTGTTTTTCTTTCAGCACTTTGTATACATCATGCCAGTCCCTTCTGGCATACATAGTTCATGCTGAAAAATCAGCTTATAGCTTTATGATGAGTCCATTTTATGTAACTCTTTAGAGTCATAAAAATTATCTCTTTAACTTTATTTTTGCTATTTCTATCACTAGGTTTCTTGCTGTTGACCTCCTTAGTTGATAATTTGGGGTAGAACTTTGTGATTCCTACATCTGGATTTCTGTTTCCTTCCCCAGATTCAGGAATGATTCAGCTGTTATTTATTCAAATACATTTTCTGCCTCCTTTTTATGTCCTCTGTCACTTTATTATGCTTGATTATTTTTATGAGTTCCCTTAATCTATTCTCATTTTTTAAAATTATTGGTTTTTTTCTTTCTCTTGTTTGCCTTAATTGCTTTCATTACTCTGTCCTTTAGGTAACTGATATTTTTTATGTATCCTATTGTCTATTATTTAGTATATTTTTAATTTATTTTATTCTGTGGTTCACCTCTGATCAGTTAATTTTTGTTTTCTATGTCTTTGTTGAGGGTCTTGGTGAGATCTTCCATTCTTTTCTCAAGTCAAGTGAGAATCATTATGACCATTACTTTAAATTCTCTATCAGGCATATTACATACCTTCTTTTTGTTTTGCTCTCTTGCTGTGTTTTTGCCCTGTTCTTTAATTTCTCTCTCTCCTTATTTTGTCTAACACCCTATGTTTATCTCTTTGTGTTAGGAAAGTCAGCTATCTCTCCTTCTCTTGAAAATAGTGGTCTTATGAAGAAGTACTCTTCTGGTGCCCTGCAGTGAGATGTCCCTTGTTCACCACAACCTCATTATTCAGAGGTGTCTTTTATGTGCATTGTGTATCGCAGCTAAGCCATGGCTGCTTTCTGTCCAGCCTTGTGCTATGACTCCTTTTGGCTGTTGTGAACAAGCTTTGTTTCCTGTGTAGTTAATGGCCCAGTCTGTGGCTGTTTTGGGCTTGAGTGGAATGAAACTAGGCATTTTGCAGAGCTGAGGTATGCAGGGTACTCTGCAGGGTACTCTGTGTTATCTTCCCAAACTGTCATTGGTGGTTTTGGTCTGTCATCAAACCAGACATCTATCCCTGCTCACTGCTGGGGCCACAGTCAAATTTGTGCATTTGGTTATCTTCTCCTACTTCCAAGGTTGGGGGTCAATTTGGAGTGATGCTGGCCCCTTGTGGTGCAGGTTCTGCCCTCCTAATTTTGTGGTGAAGATTTGGATAGACTCCTGCTGAAGTTGATTGGAAGGGGTGGTCCACAAGAGAATGTGGGGTACAGAATGCATTGTTTTAGCTAGGTTTCTGATGGTCTTCTGTGGGAGGGAACCTGGAGCTGCTTTGTAAGGGTTGTGCAGAGGGCGTGTGGGGGGGAACCTGGAGCTGTTTTGTAATGGTCTTGCAGAGGGCGTGTGGGAGGTTCTGGACAACAGGATAGTGTTGGCATGAGACATGTTGTTAGCTAGCTGGGTGGAGTGTGTTCATGCTGCACTGATTACTGCAGTTGTCCCTATCTTGGCTGGGGATTGGGGAAGGAAATGCCTTCTGCCAGATTTTTTTTTTAATTTAAATTCAAGTTATTTAATATACAGTGTAGTCTTGGAAAATTCTCCTAAAGATCCCTGCTCCTCCAGAACACATTCTGAGATAAATCTTGTTTAAGTATACTCCAGGCATTTTTAAACTGCTGCTTCTATGCTGTATCTCAGTGGGACTGTTTGTTATTCTATCTCTGTAAGGGCAGGGACTCTTCTTCCTTTCATCTTTGGCTTTCCCAAAACCATGAACTCTGAATTTTAAAATTTAGGTGTCAAGACCCACTGATTATAAGAACTCATGAAAGTAAACCCCTCTGGCTCTCAAAGAAATGCCGAAGCCAAAGGACTTTGAACCCCAGGACTATGGGAGGAAAGGGGCTGAATCGACCAGGAAGAAAATGGGACAACTTGAGAAAAGACAAGTGGGTGACTGCAAACTGGGGGAGATAAAATAGGGCGAATAGGCAAGGAGGGGAGGGGACATGTTGTTTTTATGTGCATTGTGTGTTGCAGCTAAGGGGATCCTTCTGCAGAGAGACAAAGGGAAGAGAAAGAATGGCTGGGGAAGTGTAGGACTTTACGAGGTAAGAGAAAAAAACCTCAGACTGGGACTGAGAGAGATTCTGTCTCTAACTATGCAGTTTCTTCAGACTGGGGCTGGCTCCCTGTTCATGCAACTGGGAAGAAGAGGAAGCAGCCCTGGGTTCAGTGGTAGATCAAGGGCACAGTCCACAGTGTAAGAAAGTGGCCCCATCCCTGGAGGCCTGTGGGACAAGACAGCCTACCTGTGTCCATCACCCCTGGGCACAGTGGCTAGGTCAACGTCACAGTCCACAGGAGGATAAAGAGGTTCCTTCCCTGGAAAGCTGCACAATAGAACAAAGCCTGCCTGCGTCTGGCACATGCAGGCTTGGCGGTGAGGTCAGCAGTGCAGTCTACAGAAGGAAAAAGCGGTCCTCCCTGAAGTGCAGCACAAAGCCAGCCAGGACCACATACTGAGCCACACAGAAAGACATTTCCCCAGTGCTAGAGTGCACAGAGCGGATCTTTGAATCCTAGCCAAGAGTCGGGCCAGGGGAGTTGGTGGAACAAGAAGGACTGCCACATCCACACCACTGCACAGTGAGGACAACTTTAAAGGAGTCCAGAAGGGTGTGGAGAAGAGAAGAGGGGATCGCCATTCCCCCCCCCCCACCACCACCTCAGGGATCAGTCCTGGGGCCCAGGGTGGAGGTGGGACCAGCCTACATCAAACCATGCCCCTCCATGGTCCGTAACTGTGTTTCTGCAGGACCCAGAAAGATGCTGTGCAACCAGACGGTTCCTTCATCCAGACAAGTGATGATGCATAGCCTGGATTAATTCCAGGAAAATTCTTGTTATTTAGATATATTCTCCCCTCCTATCTCTTCCCTCCTATACGCTGGATACTCAGGTTGTTGGTTGGTTCAAGCAGACATATTTAATCCATCCCCTTGATACATGTTCTACATCTCCTACATTTACCTTTCTCTCCCTGTAATAATCAAGCCATATAGTTTCTCTGGGTAACTTTATCTTCATTTATTTTCCCTGCCTCCTTCCTTATTTTCTTTTCTCTCTCACTGGATTAAACCATTTAGTCTCTCTGCCCGGTCAATGTTTGTTATCTCTTTGTCACCACTCTTGTCATTTCTCCCTTCATATGTGCTTTTCCATGAGCACAGCCTCCACCCTATTCTTTACTTGTAACTGGTGTTTCTGGTTTCTTTTTAGTTTTTTTTTTTGTTTTTTTGTTTTAGCTTTTGGCTTTTGGACTGTTTTTATGTGTGTGTGTGTCCGTTTGTTTGTTATATTTGTCTGTGTGTATGCATGTCTCTGTTTCCTCCTTGTCCATGTCTGTTTGTTTACCTTTCCAGAGCTACTTCAAGGAACAAATCAAAGCACACCTGGTGG
Source organism: Herpailurus yagouaroundi (assembly GCF_014898765.1). Lineage (NCBI taxonomy): Eukaryota > Metazoa > Chordata > Mammalia > Carnivora > Felidae > Herpailurus > Herpailurus yagouaroundi. Next base: position 653 of record NW_024418455.1, on the reverse strand, counting down.
AGGGTCCAACACATCACTATGAGTAGAGAAATAAAATAACCAAAGTCACAATAGACAGCAAGTAACACTCTCCAAAAAACACCTACTGAAGGGCCAGGCCCTGAACAGTATGTGAACCACCCCCCCCTTTAATATAGCAGTGCTCACAGGTGAAGAGCTAATAACAAGTTTTTAAAACTAATAAGGGACAAAAAGCTAGCCAAAATGGCAAAACAGAAAAATTCCCCTCAAAAGAAATTCCAGGAAGAAGTGACAGCTATAAAATTGATTAAAACACATATAAGTGATATAACTGAACAAGAATTTAGAATAATAGTCATAAGATCAATCACTTGGCTTGAAAAAGGCATAGAACACAGCAGCGAATCTATTACTGCAGAGATCAAGGAACTAAAAAATAATCAAGATGAATTTAAAAAAAATGCTATATACGAGATGCAAAATAAAATGGAGGCAGCCATAGCACGGAAAAGAGGCAAAGGAGGAGAATAGGTGAATTAGAAGATAAAATTCTGGAAAAGAGGAGCTGACAAAAAGATAAAAAAAATTCAGGATCAAGAGGGGAGATTTAGAGTACTAAGTGACGCAATCAAATTCCAGAAGAAGAGAGAGAGAAAGGGACTGAGGTGTACTTGAACAACTCATAGCTGAGA
>NW_024418454.1:0-8328 GCF_014898765.1 Herpailurus yagouaroundi | reverse complement strand
TTTTTTTTTGAAATATATCAGGGGTATTAGAAATTGTTATGTGGATCCTGAAAAACTTAACAGGAACCCATGGGGGAGGGGAAGGAAAAAAAAAAAAAAGAGGTTAGAGTGGGAGAGAGCCAAAGCATAAGAGACTGTTGAGAACTGAGAGCAAACTGAGGGTTGATGGGGGGTGGGAGGGAGGAGAGGGTGGGTGATGGGTATTGAGGAGGGCACCTTTTGGGATGAGCACTGGGTGTTGTATGGAAACCAATTTGACAATAAATTTCATATATAAATAAAAAAAAAAAAGAAAGAAATTGTCATTATATTCATTATGAGCCCCAGTTTGGAGACTTGGCTGAAGTAATACCATTTGGGACCTTGAGTGTGTGTATGAGTTCATTCAATATTTATCTTCCACATTTACCTTATTTATTACACTTAGAATAATATCCTCCAGGTTTATCCATCTTATTGCAAATGGCAGGATTTCCTTCTTTTTAGGAATAACAATATATATCTATATGGATATATATAGATGTCTATGTATATCACACATCATAATGGGTCTTATGTTGTTTTTTATGTTTGTTTATGTTTTGTTTTGTTTTTGTTCAGGTATGTTTTGTTTGTGTTTTAGGTATTGTTTATGTTTTATTTTGACTATAGTGAATAACACTACAATGAACATGAACATGGAAATATATCTTCAAAATAGTGTTAGTAGTTATATACACTTTTCTTTTCATAACCTTGCTATCTCTTGCTATCTCCTGTCTTAATTTAGAGATATTCCAATAATTGTGAGGTATTATAAATTGTTTTTATTTTATTTACATTTCGCTGATGATTAGTGATGTTAAGCATCTTTTTATTTGCCTGTTTGCCAGTGTATGCCTCTTTTTAAACAATTCCTAACTTCTCTGACCATTTTTTCAATCGGATTATTTGTCTTTTTTTTTTTTTTTTTGCTATTAAGTTGCTTAAGAGTCTTATATATTATGGATATTAACCTCACAACAGATAGATGGAATGTACATATTTTCTCCCATTATGTATGGTGCATTTAAATTCTTGATGGTGATTGCTTCTTTTGCTGGGTAGATGCTTTTTAATTTGATAGAGTCCCACGTATTTAATTTTTTTGTAGCCTTTGCCTTATGCATCATAGCCAAAAAATCATTGCTAAGACCGATGTCAAGGTGCATTTTTTCTAATTTTGTATTAGCTTTATGGCTTTAAGTCTTATGTCCATACTTTTCATACAATTTCTGTTGTTTTTAATGAATGGTGTAAGATAGGGGTAACATTATTTTTGCATGTGAACACCCAACTTTCCCAACATCATTTGTTGGAGAAGATATCCGTTTTTCTATTGAATACCCTTGGACACTTTGCCAACTTCTATTTATTTATTTTTTATGTGTATTTATCTATTTTGAGAGAGGAAGAGCATGGGAGGGGCAGAGAGAGTCAGAGAGAGATTCCCAAGCAGTCTCCACATAGCTCATAGCTCTGTGGGGCTCAAACTCACAAACCATCAGTTCATAACCTGAGTTGAAATCAAGAGTTAGATGCTTAGTCAACTGAGCTACCTATGTGATCCTCCTTTGTCAGATTTTAATTGAATGCATAAGCATGGAATTATTTGTAGTTTCTTGATTGTGGGTTCTATTGCTTCATAGTTTTCTTTTTATGTTAATATCATATTGTTTTGATTGGTATAGCTTCATAATGCAATTTGAAATCAGGTTGTGTGATGCCTCCAGGTTTGTTCTTCTGTCCCATAATTGCTTTGCCTCTTTGGATCTTCTTGTGGTTCTATATGAATTTCAGATTTTTTTTTCCATTTCTGTGAAAAATGCCATTGGAATTTTGGTAAAGATTGCATGGAATCTATAGATGTTCTTGATAGTTTGGAAATTTAATGATGTTCATAATTTGCAATTAATTTTTCCAGTGAACATGGAATATCTTTTCATTTCTGTCTTCTTCAATTACCTTAATTAATGTTTTATAATTTTAGTGTGTAGATATTTTATCTTTTTTTGTTTATTTCTTAGTGTTTTATTGTGTCTGATGCTATTATGCATGGGATTGCTTTATTTTTATATATTTCATTGTTAGTACAGAAACATGACTAAATCTGTGTTTATTTTGTATCATGTTAATTTATTAAATTTCTTTATTTTTTCTAGTAGTTTTTCATGGAATTTGTAGTTTTCCCTCATATAAAATAATGTCATCCACAAACAGGGACAATTTTACAATCGGGATGCATTTTGTTTGTTTGTTTGTTTTGCTCGCCTGATTGCTTTGGCTAGAGTATTCAGCACTATGTTGAAAAGAAGTGGGGAGTGAAGTCACTATTTTGTTCCTGAAATTAGGGAAAATCTTTCATCCTTTTACCTTTTATCTTTGATGTCAGTTGTGGGCTTGTGACAATAGATTTTATTTTCTTGATTCATCTTGCTTCTATACCCAATTTGTTGAAGATTTGTATCATGAAAGATATCTTATATTGTCAAATGCTATTTCTACATGTACTGAGATGACATAATTTTTATCGTTAGTTTCTTATCATGGTATATCATGTTTATTAATTGGCATATGCTGAACCATCTTTGCATAACAGGAATAAATCCCATGTGGTCAAGCTATATATTTCTATAAATATGTTGTTGAATTGTGTTTGTTAATGTTTTGTTTAGACTATTTGTATCTACATTTATCTGGAATATTGACCTTAAATTTATTTTCTTTTAGAGTCCTTATCTAGTTTTGGTATCTTAAAAATGGCCTTGTAAAATGAATTTGGAAGTGTACCTTCCTCTTCAGTTTTTCAGAATAATTTGAGATTTTTGGCATTAACCCTTCAATGTTTGTTAGAATTCACCATTGAAACCATTTGGTCATGCCCTCCCCCCCACCCCGGCCTTGGGAGGTTTTTGATTAATGATTTAGTATTCCTGTCGTTGCTTTGTTCAGATTTTCTATTTCTTAATGAGTCATAGATGATAAGTCATGTTTCTAGGAATTTATACATTTCATCTAGATTATCCAGTCATTTGGTGTATAAATTATTTTGGTTGTCTACTATAATTCTTTTAATTCTAAATTATCATTTTTTTATGTCTTCTCTATCATTTTTATTTTATTTATTTGTATTGTCTCCCTTTTTTCTTTCCTTCAGCTAAATTTTTTCTGTTTTGTTTTCATTTTTAAAAGGCAACTCTTTGTTTCATTGATATTTTTATTTTTTTTCTAGTACTTTATTTGTGATCTATATAATATCTTTAAACGTTTATTTTTATAAATTTGGGCTTTGGTCTCTTTTAATTATTTCTTTAAAGAGTAAACATAGTTGTTTATTTGAGATTTTTTACCTTAATTTAGGTGTTTCATAATAGACTTTTCTCTTAGCACTACTTTAGCAGAATTTCATACCTATTTATATATGGTGCTTTAATTGGTTGTTCAGTAGTAAGTTGTCTAGTTTATGAATTTTTTATGAAGTTTTCAGGCTTCCTCTTGTTATTTCTTTCTAGTTTACTATCATTGTGATTGAAAGAATATACTTTTTATTATTTTAATATTTTTAAATTTGCTAAGACTTGTTTTATGAGCTAATATGTTATCTATCCTAGAGGATGTACCATGTGACCTTCGGAAGAATGTATATTCTGATGCAGTTGAATAAAAAATTCTATACATGTATGTTATGCTCGTTTGGTTTAAAATATAGCCCTAGTCCAATTTTCCCTTATTGACTTTTCTGTCTGTATGATTTATTCATTGTTGAATTGGGGTATTAAGTTTTCTATACTTATGGGTCTATTTTTCCATTTAGATCTGTTATTGTTGACTTAATATATGTAGATGCTCTGATGTTGGGTCTGTATATATTTACAATTATTATATTCTCTTGATTTATTGATCTCTTTGTCATTACATAATAACCTTACTTTTATTTTACTGAAGATTTTGACCGAACCTGTACTTTGTCTGATGCAACAATAGCTAGCCTTGCTGCCTTTTGTTTTCCATTCATGTGGAACATTTCTTCCATCCTTTCAGTATGAATCTACGTTTTCCTTAAAATTAATGTGCTCTGTGGACAGCATATAGCTGGGGCCCTTTTTTTTCTCCCCCCCCCCCACACCTTTTTTTAAGTTCATCCACTTTATGCCTTTTAATTGGATATTTTTTTCAATTTATTTTAAAAGGCATTACTGATAGAAAAAAACTTATTAATGCAATCTATTATGTTCTGGAAAATGATTTTAGTAACATGGTGGGGCAAATTATTCTTTTCTAGCCCTTTTTTTTATACAACTAACTTGACATCCATTACCAAACAAATGCGCCTCTGCACTTTATACCAAGAGACCTGAGACATTTCTAATTTTCGTGTGCAGCCCCCCAAAAACAATATCTCAATTAGGGCTGCAGATACAAAGGAGGTCGGGAAGCTGCTTTAGTCCCTTCTACTATAATTACACAAGGAAAGAGTAGAATGGCATATTCAAAGTGTTGAAAAGCAAAAATTGGCAACCAACAATACCATGCCAAGAAAGATTATCCTTCAGATATGTAGGAAGAATAAAGTTTCTTAAGCAAACAAAATATAACAAAATTCACCACCACTAGATCTTCCTTGCAAGGTCTCAATGAACTAGAAAAAGAAGAAAAAAATAAGCTAAAAAAAGCAAAAAAAAAGGGAAATAATAAAGATATGAGCAGAAATAAATAAGCTCAAAACAGTAATGAAAAATGATTAGTACAACTTAGAGTTCATCTTTCAAGAATGTAAACAAAATTAAGAAAGCTTTACATAGGCTAAGAAAAAAATTGAGAATTCTCAATAAATAAAATTATAACTGTAGAAAAAGACTTTACATCTAATATGACAGAAATTCATAAGATCATAAGAGATTACTATGAATAATTATATACCTACAATTTATACATACAACCTAGCAGGACAGAATCATGAAGAAAAATTAGGAAAGAATTAAAAACAGTAAAGAAGAAACAAACACTCCCAACACAGAAAACAACCCAGATCAGATGGCTTCACTGGTATATTCTACCAAACATTTACCAAAGAATTAATATCTATCCTGCTCAAATTCTTCCAAAAATTGAAGAGGTGGAAACACTTTAAAAGTCTTTTTACAAGGCCAGCATTACACTGATACTAATGAAAGATAAGAACATTACAAAGTAGAAAACTATACACCAATATCACTGCACATATTAATGTAAACATTTTCAACAGAATATTTCCAAACTTAATTCAAGAATCAATTTAAAAATGTTCACTTTGGCCATTTGGGATTTATCTCTGTGATGCAGGAACGGTTCAACATACTCAAATAAAATGCAACCTTTTACATCAATAAAATGAAAGATAAAAATCACTTGATCATCACAATAGATGCAGAAAAGCATTTGACACATACAATATTCTTTCATGATAAAAAACCCTCTACAGATTGGGTATAGAACAAACATACCTTGCCCTAATAAAGGTTATCTACATCCAACTGCAACAGGCTTTATACACAATGGTGAAAAAATTGAAAGTGTATCTTCTAAGATCAGAAACAAGACAATGATGCTCACTTTCACTACTCTTATTCTATATAATACTCCAAGTTCAAGCTAGAAAAAATTAGACAACACAAAGAAATAAAAGGCAACTGATTCTGAAAAGTACAATTAAAATTGTCAGTAATTGTAGTTGATATCATTTTGTATATAGAAAATCTCAACAACTGAACAAAGATACTATTGGAACTAATGAACGATTTCAATAAAACTATAGAATATAAAATCAATATCAGAAATCAGTTTAATTTCTACACATTTATTTATGTATATATATACATGAATATGTATATATATAGGTATATGTGTGTGTGTATATATATAGAATACAACATATAGGAATAAATTAAGGCAAGGAATTAAAGATATGTACAAGGAAAAATGCATGCCTTTTTTGAAGAAAATCAAACAAGACACAAACAAATGAAAATACATCCAGTGTGCTATGATTGGAAGAATTCATAGTGTTAAAATGCCCATACTGCACAAAGTCATCTATAGATTCAATGCAATTCTTATCCAAATTCCAATGGCATTATTCACAGACATAGAAATAGCAAAAGACCTAAAATTTGTAAGAATTGCGAGATCAAATAACCAAAGCAAACCTAAGAAAGAACAAAGCTAGAGATATTTCACTTCCTGGTTTCAAACTATATTACGAAGCTATAGTAATAAAATAGTATGTTATTGGCACAAAAAAATAAACACACAACAATGGAAGCAAATGGACAGCACATAATTAAACACCCACATGTATGATCAACTAATATTTATTAAGGTAGTCACCAGTCACACCTGGTGAAAATATGGAAAATAAAAAGAGAGGGAAAGAATAGTTTATTTAACAAAAGTTTGGAAAACTGGATACATACATGCAGAATAATGATGTTAGACCCACCTCTCATGTCACTCACAAAAAGATAATTCAAAATGATCAAAGACTTAAACACAAGATATGATACCATAAAACTAGAAGAAAACATTAAGATATGGCACCTCACCAATGGTCTTGGCAATGGTGTTTTGGAAATGACACTGAAAGCAGGAAAAACAAAAGTAAAAATTAACAAATAGGAATCAAATATACTTAAAATCTTCACAGCAAATGAAACCGTCAAAGAAAAAAATGAAAAAGCAACCTACAAAATGAGAAAAGTTTTACTAACCCAATATTAAATAAGGGGTAAGTATCCAAAATATATAAACAACTCGTAAAATCAAATAAAGGAAATAATTTTCTTACAAAATGGTCAGAGGAACTGTGTAGACAGAGAGAGTGAGAGAGGGAGGAGAAAATCGGGGAACACACCTGGAGAACATTTCCTCAAAACATTGTTCTGGAAAAAGACAGGGGCTACATTTTGAGAGTTCTTGCAATCAGTGAGGATTAAAATCTGGAGTCCTAATTGTAGGTGGCCTTGGCTGTGATAGATCCCAAAGGCACTGTCCTCCTCTTAGAGAGAAGGCAAGCAAACAACCCAGTGGCAGATGGTGTGGAAACAGCAATCTGAAGAATGCCTGGTGCACACAGGTAGAGGTTATTTGTTCTTTTTGGAGCACAGTTCTTAGAGGCAGCATTCAGAGACACCTTTCCTAGAACAAATGAGCTGGCTGGCACTATTTCCCTCCCATGCTCCTTAGCATAAAGACAGAGCTACTTGCAGAAAGCAAAGCAGCATCTATACTGGCTGCCTAACTAGTTTACACCAAGCTCCAGACCCCTTAATTCTGGTAGGACTGCCACTCTCAGTCAAGCTTGCATCAGTCCAGCACAGTGAGGTCATTCCCCACAAGATAAGCCTAAACTCCTACCCACACCACATCTACTGACCAGAGAGTTTTGCAGGGCCCCAGTCCCTCCTGGTAGGGATGATGACAAGTTTTATTTCACAAACAGACCAGAGCACACCAAGTAAAACTTGCCAAATTCAGGTCAGAGACCAAACACTGTCCATAGAAAGCAAGGAGAGCCTCTGCAGATAACTTGACTGAAGGATGGAGCAGCCAGAACAAAATAGCAGAATACACACAGCACACACCAGAGACACTCCATGAAACCAAAGGGCATGGACATTACATGACCTCTTCTTCATAAAGCCATTACTTTCGGGAGCAGAAGACAAACTGGCATTTCTGACACACAGAAAATGGTAGAGATAAACAAAATGCGAAGAAGGAGAAACTTATCTTAAATGAAAGAACAAGATAAGGTAACAGTCAGAGAGCTAGACCAAACAGGTATAAATAACAATAGAAAGATAATAAGATAAATATTCTATTATGGATGATTTAAAGCATTGATCATAATGATACTCACTGGGCTTGAGCAAAGAATAGAAGACATCGGTGACACACCACATAGTTAAAAAAAGTTAAAAAAAATAAATCATTTGAAAATTCAATAAACAAATTGGAAAAAGGCTTGATGCAATGCATAGTGGGCTGGGGGGAGGAGAGGAATGAATTGGTGACCAAAAAAGACAAAGGAATGGAAAAAAACTGAAAAAAATAAATAAAACAATAATGCAACACAAGAATAGACTTAGGGCAAAAAGTGACTCTATTAAACATAATAACATTTAACTATAGGAGTCTAAGAAGAAGAAAAAGAGAGAGGAAAAGGGGCAGAAAATGTGGTTAAGGAAACAACAGGTGAAAACTTCCACAATCTAGGGAAGGAAACACACATTCAGTTGCAGAAGGCACAGAGAAATTCCATTAAAAAAAAAA
>NW_024418453.1:0-1950 GCF_014898765.1 Herpailurus yagouaroundi | reverse complement strand
CGGGGCCGGCTCTAGTCTGGGCCTTGCGCCGGCTCTGTCTCCGCGAACGTGTCGGAGCGGGTCACGGCCCTGGAGCCGGGAGCCCAGCCGACACCGGGGCGGGTGACAGAGCGTCTCTGTCTCTGGAGTCTCCGGGCATGGGGGTGCTCGGGCTTCTGGGAGCTTCTGTGTTGGACCTGGAGCTGGTCTGGCGGCTGGAGTTGGCCCTGGAACTGGCCGGGCTCCAGCTTGGAACTGGGCCCGAGCTGGTTCCGGACCCGGCCCTGGCTCCAGACCTGGGGCTGGAACGACGGCTGGAGCGCTCCCGGGGCCTGGCCATACGCCTGCCTCTATTTCTGGCATTGGCGCTCGAACTGACGCTGGTGCCTTCTGCCTCCAGCTTTGGCGTCAGAGCTCACGCGGGAACTTCGTCTCGCTCTGGAGCTGGCACCGGAGACCCCCGTCCTCGGACGTTGGGGCCGGGACTGGTGCCGGCACAGGTGGCGATGTTGGAGCTCCTGCTGGAGCCCGTGCTGTGGCCGGCCCGTCCTCTGAGCCTGGCTCTGAGGAGTCGTTGCGGACCTCGTTCTGGCTCTAGGGCAGTCCTGCCTCAGTTTCCTGCTGTGTCCAGGGTGGGGCTAAGGCGTCCCTCCTCCCGGGGACGGGCATGCTGCCAGGAAGAACCGACTGGGCTCGGTCACGAGGAGCCCTTACAAAAGAGGACAGGACGGAGGGAGGAGGGCACCGAGAGGCCTCCCTGCCCGGGGGCGCCCCGGGCTGCTCTCGTGCAGGTGGCCATTGTCCACATCCGGGGTGAGGCGGGTGACCCCTTGTTGTCTCCGGGCTGGAAGCAGAGCTGCAACGCGGACCTGTGGCTGCAGACCCCCGACATAGAGCGTTTGTGGGTGCGTGTGGCAGGCAGGGCCTTGGCGGCAGCTGAAGACGAGGGGCTGCTTGAGGCTGATGGTGCCAGAAACCACCCGGGACGGAGGTGGGCGCGCGGCGCGGTGGGGCGGGCGCATCCGGCAGATGACCGGACCCCGCAGGGCACCCCAAGCTGGGCTCCAGCTCCTGGGCCCCGGTGCCCTCATGGGTGTGGGCTGGAGAACACGGCACCGGGAGGGGCTGTCGGGGAGAAGGGCGGGAGTCACCTTCTCCCACAAGCTGTCCAAGGCAGACACCGTCCCAGGGCAGGACCTGGCCCGGGCGTGTGTTCTTCCCAAACCCCCGTGTTCGGTGGGCGCTGCCCTGTCTCTGAAAGCCCCTCAGCCCCCAGAGCCCCCTGGGGGTGAGGGGCTGTCTCCAGCCCTGGCCCAGGATCCCGCCCGGGAATGACCCTGTCTTTGGGAGGACGGGTCTCCATCAGGACCAGGGAGGGGACCGGCCCCACCCCCTCCCCACGTCCAGTAGGCTCAGGACCCTGCGAGAGCTCTCTGTTCGAGGAGTCCTTGAGAGCACGTGTGTCCCCTCAGCCTGGCAAGTGAAAGATCCAAGCCACAAAGCTCAGGTTCTAGTAGAAGCAGAATTTCCACCTAACAATCAAGTGTAGCGTCTCTGTCTACAGCCAGTCTACACCCGCTGACCCCCAACCTCCGCCAGGGAAATAGTCACGGGGAAGAGCTGTCTGGGCTGGGGGAGGGTTCCTCCCATTTCTCCTGGCCTGGGGGGACCCCAGAGAACGTCTCCATTGTTCTCTTTCCTTCCAAGGGAGGAGCTGCCCCGAGCACCCCTGCACCCTGGGTGTCCCCACCCCCGGGTCCTCACTGCTGAGAAAGAGGCCACAGTGACCTGTGTCAGGAGTCTGGTCGGCCACCGCACCTGGGGCCATGCCAGGCCCTGGTGGCTGGATGGAAAGGCTGGATGGCTTTGGGGGCGGGGCCTCACTGGCGTCCCCTCCCCCCTTCCCCACTGCGGTCTCCTTCCCCAGGAGGAGGGACTCGAGCCCCAGGACGCCAAGAATCACGCCTGCTG
>NW_024418452.1:0-1774 GCF_014898765.1 Herpailurus yagouaroundi | reverse complement strand
ATTCCATTTTCATTCATGATTTTATCTATTTGGGTCATCTCCCGTTTCTTTTTGAGAAGCCTGGCTAGAGGTTTGTCAATTTTGTTTATTTTTTCAAAAAACCAACTCTTGGTTTCGTTGATCTGCTCTACAGTTTTTTTAGATTCTATATTGTTTATTTCTGCTCTGATCTTTATTATTTCTCTTCTTCTGCTGGGTTTAGGCTGCCTTTGCTGTTCTGCTTCTATTTCCTTTAGGTGTGCTGTTCGATTTTGTATTTGGGATTTTTCTTGTTTCTGGAGATAGGCCTGGATTGCAATATATTTTCCTCTCAGGACTGCCTTCACTGCGTCCCAAAGCGTTTGAATTGTTGTATTTTCATTTTCGTTTGTTTCCATATATTTTTAAATTTCTTCTCTAATTGTCTGGTTGACCCACTCATTCGTTAGTAGGGTGTTCTTTAACTTCCATGCTTTTGGAGGTTTTCCAGACTTTTTCCTGTGGTTGTTTTCAAGCTTCATAGCATTGTGGTCTGAAAGTATGCATGGTATGATTTCAATTCTTGTAAACTTATGAAGGGCTGTTTTGTGACCCAGTATATGATCTATCTTGGAGAATGTTCCATGTGCACTCGAGAAGAAAGTATATTCTGTTGCTTTGGGATGCAGAGTTCTAAATATATCTGTCAAGTCCATCTGATCCAATGTGCCATTCAGGGCCCTTGTTTCTTTATTGACCGTGTGTCTAGATGATGTATCCATTTCTGTAAGTGGGGTGTTAAAGTCCCCTGCAATTACCACATTCTTATCAATAAGGTTGCTTATGTTTGTGAGTAATTGTTTTATATATTTGGGGGCTCCGGTATCGGCGCATAGACATTTATAATTGTTAGCTCTTCCTGATGGATAGACCCTGTCACTATTATATAATGTCCTTCTTCATCTCTTGTTACAGCCTTTAATTTAAAGTCTAGTTTGTCCGATATAAGTATGGCTACTCCAGCTTTCTTTTGGCTTCCAGTAGCATGATAAATAGTTCTCCATCCCCTCACTCTCAATCTAAAGGTGTCCTCAGGTCTAAAATGAGTCTCTTGTAGACAGCAAATAGATGGGTCTTGTTTTTTTATCCATTCTGATACCCTATGTCTTTTGGTTGGCGCATTTAATCCATTTACATTCAGTGTTATTATAGAAAGATATGGGTTTAGAGTCATTGTGATGTCTGTATGTTTTATGCTTGTAGTGATGTCTCTGGTACTTTGTCTCACAGGGTCCCCCTTAGGATCTCTTGTAGGGCTGGTTTAGTGGTGACAAATTCCTTCAGTTTTTGTTTGTTTGGGAAGACCTTTATCTCTCCTTCTATTCTAAATGACAGACTTGCTGGATAAAGGATTCTCGGCTGCATATTTTTTTCTGTCTAGCACACTGAAAATCTCGTGCCAATTCTTTCTGGCCTGCCAAGTTTCAAAAGAGAGATCAGTCACGAGTCTTATAGGTCTCCCTTTATATGTGAGGGCACGTTTACCCCTTGCTGCTTTCAGAATTTTCTCTTTATCCTTGTATTTTGCCAGTTTCACTATGATATGTCGTGCAGAAGATCGATTCAAGTTACGTCTGAAGGGAGTTCTCTGTGCCTCTTGGATTTCAATGCCTTTTTCCTTCCCCACTTCAGGGAAGTTCTCAGCTATTATTTCTTCAAGTACCCCTTCAGCACCTTTCCCTCTCTCTTCCTCCTCTGGGATACCAATTATGCGTATATTATTTCTTTTTAGTGTATCACTTAGTTCTCTAATTTT
>NW_024418451.1:0-8877 GCF_014898765.1 Herpailurus yagouaroundi | reverse complement strand
TTCCCCTCCCCCATGGGTTCCTGTTAAGTTTCTCAGGATCCACATAAGAGTGAAACCATATGGTATCTGTCTTTCTCTGTATGGCTTATTTCACTTAGCATCACACTCTCCAGTTCCATCCACCTTGCTACTAAAGGCCATATTTCATTTTTTCTCATTGCCACGTAGTATTCCATAGTGTATATAAACCACAATTTCTTTATCCATTCATCAGTTGATGGACATTTAGGCTCTTTCCATAATTTGGCTATTGTTGAGAGTGCTGCTATGAACATTGGGGTACAAGTGCCCCTATGCATCAGTACTCCTGTGTCCCTTGGATAAATTCCTAGCAGTGCTATTGCTGGGTCATAGGGTAGGTCTATTTTTAATTTTCTGAGGAACCTCCACACTGCTTCCAGAGCGGCTGCACCAATTTGCATTCCCACCAACAGTGCAAGAGGGTTCCCGTTTCTCCACATCCTCTCCAGCATCTATAGTCTCCTGATTTGTTCATTTTGGCCACTCTGACTGGCGTGAGGTGATATCTGAATGTGGTTTTGATTTGTATTTCCCTGATGAGGAGCGACGTTGAACACCTTTTCATGTGCCTGTTGGCCATCCGGATGTCTTCTTTAGAATAGTGTCTATTCATGTTTTCTGCCCATTTCTTCACTGGGTTATTTGTTTTTCGGGTGTGGAGTTTGGTGAGCTCTTTATAGATTTTGGATACTAGCCCTTTGTCTGATATGTCATTTGCAAATATCTTTTCCCATTCCGTTGGTTGCCTTTTAGTTTTGTTGGTTGTTTCCTTTGCTGTGCAGAAGCTTTTTATCTTCATAAAGTCCCAGTAATTCATTTTTGCTTTTATTTCCCTTGCCTTTGGGGATGTGTCGAGTAAGAGATTGCTACGGCTGATGTTAGAGAGGTCTTTTCCTGCTTTCTCCTCTAGGGTTGTGATGGTTTCCTGTCTCACATTGAGGTCCTTTATCCATTTTGAGTTTATTTTTGTGAATGGTGTGAGAAAGTGGTCTAGTTTCAACTTTCTGCATGTTGCTGTCCAGTTCTCCCAGCACCATTTGTTAAAGAGACTCTTTTTTCCATTGGATGTTCTTTCCTGCTTTGTCAAAGATGAGTTGTCAAAACTTGTGTTGGTGGGCAGGACCGCAGTCAGACCCGATATCTGCCCACAGCCCACTGCTGGGGCCACAGTCAGACTGGTGTGTACCTTATCTTCCCCTCTCCCAGGGGCAGGACTCACTGTGGAGTGGTGTGGCCCCTGTCTGGGCTACTTGCACACTGCCAGGCTTGTGGTGTTGCTTCTATGGGATCTGGTGTATTAGACGGGGTGGATCCAGAAGGTGCACAGGGGTGGGAGAGGCAGGCTCAGCTCGCTTTGCCTTCAGTGGTCCCCTGTGTGAGTGGCCCTGCAGCACTGGGAGGGAGGCAGGCCCATCGGAGGGATGGATCCGCATAAGCACAGCATTGGGCCTTTGTGGGATGCAAGTTCAGTGATGGGAACTGGTTCCTTTGGAATTTTGGCTGGGGGATGGGAGAGGGAGATGGCTCTTTCCAGTGCCTTTGTGCACCGTGAGAGCTGAGCTCTGTCTTCCAGGGCCCAACAACTCTCCCTCCTGGTGTTCTCTTGCCCTCCCTACTCTCTGAGAGCAGAGCTGTTTACTTTTAACATTCCAGATGTTAAGTCCCTCTGGCTGTCAGAACTCACGGAGTCTGGCCCCTCCGCTTTTGCAAACCAGGCTTCAGTGGCTCTGCCTTGCATGGTGGGGTTCCCCTCCACTGCTCTGGCTCCCTCCCACCAGTCCGTGTAGCATGCATTGCCTCTCTGCCCTTCATATCCTCTTCTGTGGTCCTTTTGTCTATGCGTCACTCCTGAGAGTCCTTTCTGCTAGCCTTCTGGTGGTTTTCTGGGTTATTTACACAGATGTGGATGGAATATAAGCAATCAGCAGGACGAGGTGAGCCCAGTGTCTTCCTATGCTGCCATCTTCCCCTCTGAGTCCCCCAGGAATCACCATCTTCAGTTGTGTTTTTTAAAAATGCACACAATGGTTTGGAAATGCACGGGAACTGCTGCTGGATCTTCCTGTCCTCTGTGAGGACCCAGTGCGTGGTGGTGAAGGCCCCTCGAGCTGCCACACTCAGCAAGGTGGAAAGACTCAAATGTTTATTTTTGAGAGATAGATAGATAGCATGAACAGGGGAGGGGCAGAGAGAGAGGGAGACACATAATCCAAAGCAGGCTCCAGGCTCCGAGCTGTCAGCACAGAGCCCAACACAGCCCTCAAACTCACAAACTGCGAGATCATCACCTGAGCTGAAGTTGGATGCTTAATCACCTGAGCCACCCAGGCACCCCCAAAAAGCAATTATAATTTGAGGACACTTTATATTTGCCTCTTTTGCCAGAACTAAGTCTGCCTCATTGAGTCTTTCATTTCATGAGCAGTATTAATTTTTCACTGCTGTCTGTGGCATGAATTATTCAATCAGGATCAAGACTTATGGCAAAATCTCTTGACTTAGCAGCAGCATCTCTTTCTCCTTTGCTTTCTTATCATCAGATTCACTGTCAGATATTTTCTTTGTGTACCATATTTTTCTTTGTCAGCTTTTTGATAATTAAGAAATGCTTTGGGTCGCCTGGGTGACTCAGTCTATCAAGTGTCTAATATTGGCTCAGGTCATGATCTCATGGTTTGTGAGTTTGAGCCCTGCATAGGGCTCTGTGCTGACAGCTCAGAGCCTGGAGCTTGCTTTGGATTCTGTGTCTCGCTCTCTCTGCCTCTCTCACACTCTGTCTCTCAGTCTATCAAAAATAAATAAACATTATTGTTTTTAAAAAAGATGTTTCAATTAACTCTGGACTATCTAAATTTTATTCAGGTTCCCAAGTATTATTAACATCTGTAAGTCCTTTACACTTCAGGAAATACTCCATCTTCCCTTTCACTATACATTGGTTCAGTACTTTTTCCACCAAACTTCTTCTGGGTATGCCTCTTCTACTTTTTTTATTCTTTCCATTCTGTTTCTTTCCCATTTTTTGCAATGTAGTTTTATTGGAAGCCATTATTAAAAGTTTTTCTTTAAATTCTAGTTAGTTATCACACAGTGTAATATTAGTTTCAGGTGTACAATACAGTGATTCAACACTCATGTACAACACCTGGTGCTCATCACAAGTGCATTCCTTAATACCCATCACATATTTAACCCATTTTCCCACTTACTCCCCTTCTGGTATCCATCAGTTTGTTGTCTATAATTAAGAGTCTGTTTCTTGGTTTGCCTCTCTCTTTTCCCTTTGCTTGTTTGTTTTGTTTCTTAAATTCCACATGTGAGTGAAATCATATGGAAAAGCATTCCATGTTCATGGATTGGAAGCACAAATATTGTTAAAATGTCTGTATTACCCAAAGAAATATACACATTTAATGCAATGCCTACTAAAATTCCACCAGCATTTTTCCCAAAGCTTGAACATACAATCCTAAAATTTGTATGGAACCACAAAGGACCCCAAATAGCCAAAGCAATCCTTAAAAAGCAAAGCAAAGCAGGAGGCATCATAATTCTGGACTTCAAGGTATATTACAAAGCTGTAGTGATCAATACAGTATAATACTGGCACAAAAACAGACACATAGATAAATGGAACAGAAATGAACCCACATCTATATGGTCAATTAATCTTTGATAGAGAAGGAAAGAAAGTCCAATGGAAAAAAGTCTCTTCAACAAATGGTTCTGGCAAAACTGGACAGTAACATGTAAAAGAACAAAAATGGACCACTTTCTTACATCATACAGAAAAATAAATTGAAAATGGATGAAATACCTAAATGTGGGACCGGAAACCATCAAAAACCTAGAGGAGAACACAGGCAGTAACTTCTTTGAAATCTGCTGTGGCAACTTCTTACTGGACACGTCTCCACAGGTGAGGGAAACAAAAGAAAAAATAAACTATCGGGACTTCATCCAAATAAAAACCTGAACAGTGAAGGAAACAGTCAACAAAACTAAAAGACAACCTAAGGAATGGGAGAATAGGTTTGCAAATGACATATATGATGAAGGGTTACTATCCAAAATATACAAAAACTTGTCAAACTCAATACCTAAAAACCAATCCATTTAAAAAGTGGGCAGAATACATGAATAGACATTTTTCCAAAAAAGACATGCAGATGGTTAACAGATATATGAAAAGCTGCTCAACAACGCTCATCATCAGGGAAATACAAATCAAAACTATAATGAGACATCATATCACACCTGTTAGAATTGATAATGAACAATACAGGAAACAACAGGTGTTGGTGAGGATGTGGAGAAAAGGGAAACTTCTTACACTGTTGGTGAGAATGCAAATGGATATAGCCACTCTGGAAAACAGTATTAAGGTTCCTCAAAAAGTTAAAAATATCACTATCCAGGATCAAGGAATTGTACTACTAGGTATTTACCCAAAGGACACAAAATACTAATTCACAGGGATACATACACCAGAATGTTTATAGAAGCATTATCAACAATAACCAAATTTTGGAAAGAGTTCAAATGTCCATTGACTAATGAATGAAAAAAGAAGATGTGGTATATATATATATATATATATATATATATATATGCAATGGAATATTACTCAGCCATAAAAAATGAATGAAATTTTGCCATTTGCCAACAATGTGAGAGTATTATGCTATGTGAAATAAGAGAAAGAAAAATACCATGGAATTTTACTCATATGCAGAATTTAAGTAAGAAAATAAATAAGCATAGGGGAAAAAAGGAAAGGGAAACCAAGAAACTGACTCTTAACTATACAGATGAAACTGATGGCTACTGGAGAGGAAGAGGGCATCGGGAGGATGGGTTAAACAGATGACGGGTATTAAGGAGGGCACTTGTGATAAGCACCTGGTGTTGTATGTATGTGATGAATCACTAAATTCTATACCTGAAACTGATATTGCACTGTATGTATGTTAACTAGCTGGAATTGAAATAAAAACTTGGAAAATAATTAGAACTACCCTAGGATCCCGCAACTTCACTACTGGGTATTTACAAAAAGGAGACAAAAATACAAATTCAAAGGAATACATGCACCCCAGTGTTTTATAGCAGCATTATCAACAATAACCAAATTATGGAAAGAGCCAAAATGTCCATTAACTGATGAATGGATACAGAAGATATGGGGTGTGTGTGTGTGTGTGTGTGTGTGTGTGTGTGTGTGTATATATATATATATAAAGAATATTACCCAGCCATTAAAAAGAATGAAATCTTGCCATGTGTAATGACATGGATAGAGCTAGGGAGTATT
The DNA here is from genome assembly GCF_014898765.1 of Herpailurus yagouaroundi. Taxonomy (NCBI): domain Eukaryota; kingdom Metazoa; phylum Chordata; class Mammalia; order Carnivora; family Felidae; genus Herpailurus; species Herpailurus yagouaroundi. The sequence continues at coordinate 3,542 of NW_024418451.1, read as the reverse complement.
ATTCTAAGTGAAATACGTCAGAGAACAACAAATACCATTTTTAATTGCAGACTCGAATAGCTATTATCCACCATCTCCAAGCTGTTCCGGTCTCCAGTCTGCAGTGTTTTTGGCCCTGTAAGCCTCAAGCTCCAGCCACATCAGAGGGGGTTGGGGGTGGGGAGCTGTTCTGGGCTGGTGCCAACAGGTGCGGATGGTAAGGGGTGTGGGTGGGATTACAACGTTATTTTATTGGGTGGATAAAACCACTGTCAGTAGTCAAACAAACACAAAAAAGAAGTGTTTGTTAGTTCTTTAGTGTTAGGCATAGATTTAGAAATTAAATATGAAGATAGTAAAAAGACAGCAGTGCTTTTACTGAGAGTTCTTCCATTTACCGAATTTTCATGATTCTCAATTTTTAATAAATGTTTATTTAAAATTTTTTTATGTTTATTTATTTTTGAGAGAGAGAGAGAGTGTGAGCATCAGTGGGGGAGGGGCAGAGAGAATGGGAGAGACAGAATCTAAAGCAGGCTCTAGGCTCTGAGCTGTCAGCATAGAGCCCGATATGGGGCTCAAACTCACAAATTGTAAGATCATAACGTGAGGCAAAGTCGATCCCTTAACTGACTGAGCCACCCAGGTGTCCCTTTAGTAAATGTTTTAAAAAAAACATTGATAAGCTTATAATTTTGTTATATAGAAATCAGAACACTTATATAATTGAGGTTTTTTTTTTTTATTTTTTCTTACTAATGATATTTCAAAATACCTTACTTTTAAAAACTACAAAGGAGAGGAGAGGGAAGATGGCAGCGTAGGAGGAAGCTGGGCTAACCGAGCATCCTGCTGATCACTTAGATTCCACCTACACCTGCGTAAGTAACCCAGAAAACCACCAGAGGATTAGCAGAATGGAGTCGCCAGAGCCAAGCGCAGACGAGAGGCCAACGGAAGAAGGTAGGAAGGGCGGCGAGGCGGTGCGCACTCCACGGACTGGCGGGAGGGAGCCGGGGCGGAGGGGCGGCTCGCCGGCCAAGCAGAGCCCCCGAGTCTGGCTTGCAAAAAGCGGAGGGGCCTGACGGACTGTGTTCCGACAGCAAGCGCGACTTAGCGTCTGGGAGGTCATAAGTTAACAGCTCTGCTCAGAAAGCGGGAAGGCTGGAGGACAAAGGGAAGGAAAGCTGCTGAGCCCCCGGACGACAGAGCTCAGTTTGGTGGGGAACAAAGGCGCTCGCCAGCGCCATCTCCCCCGCCCATCCCCCAGCCAAAATCCAGAAGAGAACCAGTTCCTGCCAGGGAACTTGCTCGCTCCGCGCAAACACCCAACTCTGCGCTTCTGCGGAGCCAAACCTCCGGCAGCGGATCTGACTCCCTGCTGCTGCCACAGGGCCCCTCCTGAAGTGGATCACCTAAGGAGAAGCAAGCTAAGCCTGCCCCTCCTGCCCCTGTGCACCTTGCCTACCCACCCCAGCTAAGACGCCAGATCCCCAGCATCACAAGCCTGGCAGTGTGCAAGTAGCCCAGACAGGCCACCCCACCCCACAGTGAATCCCGCCCCTAGGAGAGGGGAAGAGAAGGCACGCACCAGTCTGACTGTGGCCCCAGCGGTGGGCTGGGGGCAGACATCAGGTCTGACTGCGGCTCCGCCCACCAACTCCAGTTATACACCACAGCACAGGGGAAGTGCCCTGCAGGTCCTCACCACGCCAGGGACTATCCAAAATGACCAAGCGGAAGAATTCCCCTCAGAAGAATCTCCAGGAAATAACAACAGCTAATGAGCTGATCAAAAAGGATTTAAATAATATAACAGAAAGTGAATTTAGAATAATAGTCATAAAATTAATCACTGGGCTTGAAAACAGTATAGCTGACAGCAGAGAATCTCTTGCTACAGAGATCAAGGGACTAAGGAACAGTCACGAGGAGCAGAAAAACGCTTTAAACGAAATGCATAACAAAATGGAAACCACCACGGCTCGGATTGAAGAGGCAGAGGAGAGAATAGGTGAACTAGAAGATAAAGTTATGGAAAAAGAGGAAGCTGAGAGAAAGAGGGATAAAAAAATCCAGCAGTATGAGGGGAAAATTAGAGAACTAACTGATACACTAAAAAGAAATAATATACGCATAATTGGTATCCCAGAGGAGGAAGAGAGAGGGAAAGGTGCTGAAGGGGTACTTGAAGAAATAATAGCTGAGAACTTCCCTGAACTGGGGAAGGAAAAAGGCATTGAAATCCAAGAGACACAGAGAACTCCCTTCAGACGTAACTTGAATCGACCTTCCGCACGACATATCATAGTGAAACTGGCAAAATACAAGGATAAAGAGAAAATTCTGAAAGCAGCAAGGGGTAAACGTGCCCTCACATATAAAGGGAGACCTATAAGACTCATGACTGATCTCTCTTTTGAAACTTGGCAGGCCAGAAAGAATTGGCACGAGATTTTCAGTGTGCTAGACAGAAAAAATATGCAGCCGAGAATCCTTTATCCAGCAAGTCTGTCATTTAGAATAGAAGGTGAGATAAAGGTCTTCCCAAACAAACAAAAACTGAAGGAATTTGTCACCACTAAACCAGCCCTACAAGAGATCCTAAGGGGGACCCTGTGAGACAAAGTACCAGAGACATCACTACAAGCATAAAACATACAGACATCACAATGACTCTAAACCCATATCTTTCTATAATAACACTGAATGTAAATGGATTACATGCGCCAACCAAAAGACATAGGGTATCAGAATGGATAAAAAAACAAGACCCATCTATTTGCTGTCTACAAGAGACTCATTTTAGACCTGAGGACACCTTTAGATTGAGAGTGAGGGGATGGAGAACTATTGATCATGCTACTGGAAGCCAAAAGAAAGCTGGAGTAGCCATACTTATATCAGACAAACTAGACTTTAAATTAAAGGCTGTAACAAGAGATGAAGAAGGACATTATATAATAGTGACAGGGTCTATCCATCAGGAAGAGCTAACAATTATAAATGTCTATGCGCCGAATACCGGAGCGCCCAAATATATAAAACAATTACTCATAAACATACGCAACCTTATTGATAAGAATGTGGTAATTGCAGGGGACTTTAACACCCCACTTACAGAAATGGATAGATCATCTAGACACATGGTCAATAAAGAAACAAGGGCCCTGAACGAGACATTGGATCAGATGGACTTGACAGATATATTTAGAACTCTGCATCCCAAAGCAACAGAATATACTTTCTTCTCGAGTGCACATGGAACATTCCCCAAGATAGATCATATACTGGGTCACAAAAGAGCCCTTCATAAGTTTACAAGAATTGAAATCATACCATGCATACTTTCAGACCACAATGCTATGAAGCTTGAAATCAACCACAGAAAAAAGTCTGGAAAACCTCCAAAAGCATGGAGGTTAAAGAACACCCTACTAACGAATGAGTGGGTCAACCAGGCAATTAGAGAAGAAATTAAAAAATATATGGAAACAAACGAAAATGAAAATACAACAATCCAAACGCTTTGGGACGCAGCGAAGGCAGTCCTGAGAGGAAAA
>NW_024418450.1:0-1078 GCF_014898765.1 Herpailurus yagouaroundi | reverse complement strand
TCTTGCCTGAAACAGCTCCACGTGCCTGTACTCAAGCCCCTTGCCTGCAGGCAAGCCCTGTGCCTGAAGCCTTACCCCATGCATGAAGCCCCGCCCAGTGCCTGAAGGCACACCCCATGCCTGAAGGCTTGCCCCATGCCTGAATTCTCACCCTGTGCCTGAAGGCTAGAAGACTGCCTGAAGGGCACAGGCATACACAGTCCTGAGTGCAAGCCCAGTGACTGAAGTCAGTCACCCCCAATGACTGAACTCTCTCCCAGTGACAGTAGTCCCTCGCGAATTCACACCCAGTGATGGAAGTCCCTCGCGAAGTCACACACAGTGAAGGAAGTCCGTGTAGAAGTCACTCCCACTAATGGAAGTCACTCCAGAAGTCACTCCCAGTGACTGAAGTCACTCCTGACATCACTCCCAGGGACTGAAGTCAAAGTCATTCCCAGTGACTGATCTCACAGTCACTCCCAGTGCCTGAAGTCTTCATTGCCAGTCCCTGAAGTCAGCACTCCCACTGCCTGAAGGAAATGCAGGGAAAGGACAGAGAGAGAGGGAGACGCAGAATTCCAAGCAGGCTCCAGGCTCCGTACTCGAAGCACAGAGCCTCCAGGTTCCAGTGCTCGTGGCACTGGAAGCATTAGGCTCCAGTACTCGCAGCACAGAGCCTCCAGGCCCCAGTGCTCCCAGCACAGATCCTCCAGTTGCTGAAGCCACTCACCATGCCTGAAGGCACTCCCCATTCCTGAAGGCACTCCCTTTGCCTGAGAGGCACAGGCACTCTCTGAGGGAGCACCCCATGGGTGACAACGCACTGCTTGCCTGAGTGCACCCTTTGCCTGATGGCGAGGACAGTGCCTAATGGCGTGCCTTCTGCCTGAAGAGCACAGAGTCTCCCCATTTCTGAAGTTACGCCCTGTGCATGAAGCCACTCACTGTACCTGAAGGTGCTCCCAGGGCCTGAAGACAAGCTCCATGGTTGAAGGTGCGCCCCATGCCTGAAAACGCTCCCTGTGCCTGAAGCCGCTCCCTGTTCCTGAAGGCATGCCTCTTGCCTGAAACAGCTCCAGGTGCCTGTACTCAAGCC
>NW_024418449.1:0-1006 GCF_014898765.1 Herpailurus yagouaroundi | reverse complement strand
CAGGAAATATTATGGAGGAAGGGATTCTGAGGAGAGTGATGCCAGGGGTTCAGGCTAAGACAGCAGCTTTTGAGTACCGTCAGCCTTTCCCCACTGCCGCTCCACAAGCCTGCTTGCCAGACGAGGCCAGAGGCTGGGGATGGGCAGGAGGCTTCTCGGCCTGTTGCTCCCGAGTCGGCAGAGTTCCTGAGTCCTAGACCTGCCAGGCACCTGAAAATGTCTGTCCCCTTGAGTGTCGGTCCCTCCGAAAATCCCCGGGACTCCTGTGGGTGGTGAGGAGGGGACTGGTGTGTGTGAGGCTACTTGAGGGCGGTGGGTGCTGGGACTCTGGAGGGCCACGGAGGCCTGGTGTGCTCTGGTAAAGACCCCCTGTGTCTCTCCACTTTTGTCCCCTCTCCGACCCCAGGAGTGTGCAGCTCTCGCTGCAGAGCTCCACACCTGCAGGGAGCAGCTCGTGCAGAGAGAGGAGGAGATCGCCAACCTGAAGGCGGAGAGAAACAACACCAGGGTCAGTAGGCGCACCGCCAGTGTCTTTAAACACAGGACACCATTCACTCCCCTTGTCCACATGTCCCCGTGGAGTTGGCTGGGACCCATTGTTCTCAAACCTTGTTTGATCCGTGAGGAGGAGTGAGGCCATTTTAACACATTCGAGGGGACGGCTCCCTACCTGGGAACTGAATTGAAGGGATTCAGACTTGGTTTTGCATTTCGTGAACTTGAGGCCCGGAATTGAAGGTGTTCTTGAAACACGGTGTTCCTTTTGCCTCTCCCGCCAGCTGCTGGTGGAACATTTGGAGTTCCTTGTCTCCGGGCACGAGAGAGCTCTTCAAAAAAACAGTCATACGGCGACAGGCAAAGACTCCGGCCGGCGTGTCCAGTGAGGCGGAGGTGCTCAAGGTCCTCAACTGCATATTGGAGAAGGACAAAACCGAGGCTGAAACGGTGTGCCTAGCCATGGCGGTTCTCAATTTGTCCACATGCTGTGTGTTCTAGGCACACTTTG
>NW_024418448.1:0-2695 GCF_014898765.1 Herpailurus yagouaroundi | reverse complement strand
CACAATATCGACCAGGGGAGACTAATGAAAGAAGTTTCCTCCATCCACGTAATGGAGTATGTGCAGATGGCTGGAAAATGTTATGAACTGCATGATCCCATTAATGTAAAAATACCTTGAAAAACATATATAAATAGCTATTTGCATCTATATGATCAATTATATATGGTAGCTCTTTCTGGGAGGCAATAGTAATAGAAAAAGGGGAACCTCATTGTAGAGGGACAGTAGCTATCCAAGCTGGTGGCAATGGTGTCTTTGCACTGCTTTTGCCTGCTGGGTCCTACTGCCCAACACTCTGTCTTGCCTTCTGCACACAGTGAGTCTCCTGGCCACCCTGCAGGACCTGTTCCCCAGCTCTCAGAGAAAAGCCCGCCTCTGCCCTGTGTCCTACTATGTACCACTGATGTGCCATGGCTGTTGGGCTTTGTAGACACTCGCTCTGGGCCAGCCACACACAGGAAAAAGAATGAGAAGGTGCCACCTCCAGCTGTCCTCCCAGACACAAATATCAAAGCATATCCAGCAAACACACAGGAGTGATGATTCTCAAAACCACTGTGCCCAGAGTACCTGGCCAAACAGAATGTTTAAATAGAATGTTCATATTACATGAGTCTACTGAGAAGATATTTTAAAGGATCAAACAGCCTATGGAGGAAAAACTGAGAAGAATTGCCTTCAGAGGTTGGAGACAAGGATTGTCTGGCAAGTGATCTGAGGGGATTTTCCAGGGACAATGGTAAATTCTGTCTTCCTGGAGTGTGCATTTTTCAGAAGTTGTCAAAAAATACACTGAAGTTTGCTGCAATTTAAGGAGAGCTCTTAAGTAATATTTCTATAAATAAAGATATGCAGAATGATGGGCTTTAGAAGTGAGGTAGCCTGATGTCTGTAATTGACTTGAAACACATAAAAAAATAAGATGCACTGTGTGTGGTTGTGTGTGTGTGTGTGTGTGTGTGAGAGAGAGAGAGAGAGAGAGAGAGAGAGAGAGAGAGAGAGAGAGACCAAGCACACTGATTAGATAAATGTTAAAGAAATATGGTGAGATATTAAATATTAACTGCAAAATCCAGGTAGTGGAGACAGGGGTGTTCATTGCACAGTTGTTTCCACTTTGCTGTACGTTTGAAAATTTCCTTCATAAAAGGTTGGTAACACATCAAAGAACTGAATGAGAAGAATCAACCATGACACAGCCAAGCAGAAGTCATGGCACATTCAAGGTGAGAAGCGACTAATGAGAAGGACTGACCAAGGGCTGTGGGAATCCAGAGGGGCCAGTGAACCAAGAAAGGGACAGGGATGAACCTCCTGTGAGTGTGGCGTCAAAGGATGGATGGGCTGGACACTGTAAAGTGGGGGGAAGTAGGGTCTTGTAGGAAGCCTAGTGACACCCCAGCCTGAGAGCTGAGGGAAGACCTGACTGGCCCTGCTGTGGGGCTAGGGGCCTCAGACTTCCAGGCCAGGCTGGGGTTAGGGAAGGGGCTTTCTCAGTGCCCTCAGGCACTGTGCAGATGATGGGCTGGAGCACAGGCCTAGAGGCAGGAAGGCCAGCCGAGGCCTCTCTGCCTCATCCTGGAGAGCACCCTGAGACACTGAAGAGGTCAGGAGTCTCGTGCTCATGCCCTGTCTGCTTCCCAAGGCGCCCTGACCCACTGATTTATTTAAAATGACAGCCTGATGAAAAGGCTCTTTCTGTTTCATTTGGGGTCCAGGTTCCTGCCTTGAGCTTTGCCTCCAAGTGATTGTCATGTCGTGTGGCAGCTTTCGTCAAGAGGGCGACAATCTTAAAGGTCAGAGCAGGAAATGCTGAGTTGAGCTGTCAGCAGGTGTGTGGCAGGCACCTGTAACCCTGGCCAGGCCGCCATGGGGGATGGACAACGACTGATGTTTGCACCTGCAGTTTGACATGCTGCTCAGACGCCATGACCTGCGTGTGTGCAGGGGACATAATCAGAGGAATGAAGCTGTCAGGTTGGCTGCACGGCAGGGTGCTTTAAAGCAGAAGCAGGGCAAGAGCCTACTTGTGTGGGAGTCTCCTGCCTGCCTCCAACCTCTCACTGCGAGTTGGTTAAGAAGACAGGAAGAGTTGGAGAGCTGCTGCCAACAGCTGGCTCAGTGGGAGATGCTTTCATACTGGTGATGTTACCCCCGCCCCCCCCCCCCCCCCCCCCCCCCCCACCCCCGGCCACATGAGCTCAGCCTTGGGGTGGAGACGTCAAGGATGGTGGGACTATTAGTACCACTACTATTGGTTAGGGCTTCCCAGCTTCTAGATCCTGTGCCGGTCCTTGTAAGATCGCCCAGCCTTACGTCTTACGAGAGATGAGCTAGTGGGTGTTGTTGGAGACGAAAGGGGAGCTCACAGATGTTTGGTAATTTGCTCCAGGTTGCAGCAGAGCCAGATCTGAACACAGCTGTGTCTGACCCCATGGTCTACTGCACTATAGCCTTACAGTTAAGAGCACAGAGGCCGACCCGGTCTCTGGGTCTGCGTTTGGCCAGATCCAGCTGTGTGTGCTGTTACCAGGGGAGTAAGTGTGCTCATCCACCCTCCTCAGTACCAGTCTCCATGATGAGACATATAAGCCTGTACACACAGAGCTCATCGCAGGGAGGGGGCTTCTATCACAAAAGTCACTGCACAGGATGTCCTCACCAGACTGACTCAGGGACCTTTGTAGGGGGG
>NW_024418447.1:346-3792 GCF_014898765.1 Herpailurus yagouaroundi | reverse complement strand
GACAAACTAGACTTTAAATTAAAGGCTGTAACAAGAGATGAAGAAGGACATTATATAATAGTGACAGGGTCTATCCATCAGGAAGAACTAACAATTATAAATGTCTATGCGCCGAATACCGGAGCGCCCAAATATATAAAACAATTACTCATAAACATAAGCAACCTTATTGATAAGAATGTGGTAATTGCAGGGGACTTTAACACCCCACTTACAGAAATGGATAGATCATCTAGACACACGGTCAATAAAGAAACAAGGGCCCTGAATGACACATTGGATCAGATGGACTTGACAGATATATTTAGAACTCTGCATCCCAAAGCAACAGAATATACTTTCTTCTCGAGTGCACACGAAACATTCTCCAAGATAGATCACATACTGGGTCACAAAACAGCCCTTCATAACTATACAAGAATTGAAATCATACCATGCATACTTTCAGACCACAATGCCATGAAGCTTGAAATCAACCACAGAAAAAAGTCTGGAAAACCTCCAAAAGCATGGAGGTTAAAGAACACCCTACTAACGAATGAGTGGGTCAACCAGGCAATTAGAGAAGAAATTAAAAAATATATGGAAACAAACGAAAATGAAAATACAACAATCCAAACGCTTTGGGACGCAGCGAAGGCAGTCCTGAGAGGAAAATACATTGCAATCCAGGCCTATCTCAAGAAACAAGAAAAATCCCAAATACAAAATCTAACAGCACACCTAAAGGAAATAGAAGCAGAACAGCAAAGGCAGCCTAAACCCAGCAGAAGAAGAGAAATAATAAAGATCAGAGCAGAAATAAACAATATAGAATCTAAAAAAACTGTAGAGCAGATCAACGAAACCAAGAGTTGGTTTTTTGAAAAAATAAACAAAATTGACAAACCTCTAGCCAGGCTTCTCAAAAAGAAAAGGGAGATGACCCAAAGAGATAAAATCATGAATGAAAATGGAATTATTACAACCAATCCCTCAGAGATACAAACAATTATCAGGGAATACTATGAAAAATTATATGCCAACAAATTGGACAACCTGGAAGAAATGGACAAATTCCTGAACACCCACACTCTTCCAAAACTCAATCAGGAGGAAATAGAAAGCTTGAACAGACCCATCACCAGCGAAGAAATTGAATCGGTTATCAAAAATCTCCCAACAAATAAGAGTCCAGGACCAGATGGCTTCCCAGGGGAGTTCTACCAGACGTTTAAAGCAGAGATAATACCTATCCTTCTCAAGCTATTCCAAGAAATAGAAAGGGAAGGAAAACTTCCAGACTCATTCTATGAAGCCAGTATTACTTTGATTCCTAAACCAGACAGAGACCCAGTAAAAAAAGAGAACTACAGGCCAATATCCCTGATGAATATGGATGCAAAAATTCTCAATAAGATACTAGCAAATCGAATTCAACGGCATATAAAAAGAATTATTCACCATGATCAAGTGGGATTCATTCCTGGGATGCAGGGCTGGTTCAACATTCACAAATCAATCAACGTGATACATCACATTCACAAAAAAAAAGAGAAAAACCATATGATCCTGTCAATCGATGCAGAAAAGGCCTTTGACAAAATCCAGCACCCTTTCTTAATAAAAACCCTTGAGAAAGTCGGGATAGAAGGAACATACTTAAAGATCATAAAAGCCATTTATGAAAAGTCCACAGCTAACATCATCCTTAACGGGGAAAAACTGAGAGCTTTTTCCCTGAGATCAGGAACACGACAGGGATGCCCACTCTCACCGCTGTTGTTTAACATAGTGCTGGAAGTTCTAGCATCAGCAATCAGACAACAACAGGAAATCAAAGGCATCAAAATTGGCAAAGATGAAGTCAAGCTTTCGCTTTTTGCAGATGACATGATATTATACATGGAAAATCCGATAGACTCCACCAAAAGTCTGCTAGAACTGATACATGAATTCAGCAAAGTTGCAGGATACAAAATCAATGTACAGAAATCAGTTGCATTCTTATACACTAACAATGAAGCAACAGAAAGACAAATAAAGAAACTGATCCCATTCACAATTGCACCAAGAAGCATAAAATACCTAGGAATAAATCTAACCAAAGATGTAAAGGATCTGTATGCTGAAAACTATAGAAAGCTTATGAAGGTAATTGAAGAAGATTTAAAGAAATGGAAAGACATTCCCTGCTCATGGATTGGAAGAATAAATATTGTCAAAATGTCAATACTACCCAAAGCTATCTACACATTCAATGCAATCCCAATCAAAATTGCACCAGCATTCTTCTCGAAACTAGAACAAGCAATCCTAAAATTCATATGGAACCACAAAAGGCCCCGAATAGCCAAAGTAATTTTGAAGAAGAAGACCAAAGCGGGAGGCATCACAATCCCAGACTTTAGCCTCTACTACAAAGCTGTCATCATCAAGACAGCATGGTATTGGCACAAAAACAGACACATAGACCAATGGAATAGAATAGAAACCCCAGAACTAGACCCACAAACGTATGGCCAACTCATCTTTGACAAAGCAGGAAAGAACATCCAATGGAAAAAAGACAGTCTCTTTAACAAATGGTGCTGGGAGAACTGGACAGCAACATGCAGAAGGTTGAAACTAGACCACTTTCTCACACCATTCACAAAAATAAACTCAAAATGGATCAAGGACCTGAATGTGAGACAGGAAACCATCAAAACCTTAGAGGAGAAAGCAGGAAAAGACCTCTCTGACCTCAGCCGTAGCAATCTCTTACTCGACACATCCCCAAAGGCAAGGGAATTAAAAGCAAAAGTGAATTACTGGGACCTTATGAAGATAAAAAGCTTCTGCACAGCAAAGGAAACAACCAACAAAACTAAAAGGCAACCAACGGAATGGGAAAAGATATTTGCAAATGACATATCGGACAAAGGGCTAGTATCCAAAATCTATAAAGAGCTCACCAAACTCCACACCCGAAAAACAAATAACCCAGTGAAGAAATGGGCAGAAAACATGAATAGACACTTCTCTAAAGAAGACATCCGGATGGCCAACAGGCACATGAAAAGATGTTCAGCGTCGCTCCTTATCAGGGAAATACAAATCAAAACCACACTCAGGTATCACCTCACGCCAGTCAGAGTGGCCAAAATGAACAAATCAGGAGACTATAGATGCTGGAGAGGATGTGGAGAAACGGGAACCCTCTTGCACTGTTGGTGGGAATGCAAATTGGTGCAGCCGCTCTGGAAAGCAGTGTGGAGGTTCCTCAGAAAATTAAAAATAGACCTACCCTATGACCCAGCAATAGCACTGCTAGGAATTTATCCAAGGGACACAGGAGTACTGATGCATAGGGGCACTTGTACCCCAATGTTCATAGCAGCACTCTCAACAATAGCCAAATTATGGAAAGAGCCTAAATGTCCATCAACTGATGAATGGATAAAGAAATTGTGGTTTATATACAC
>NW_024418447.1:0-246 GCF_014898765.1 Herpailurus yagouaroundi | reverse complement strand
AACGTGGATGGAACTGGAGAGTGTGATGCTAAGTGAAATAAGCCATACAGAGAAAGACAGATACCATATGGTTTCACTCTTATGTGGATCCTGAGAAACTTAACAGGAACCCATGGGGGAGGGGAAGGAAAAAAAAAAAAGAGGTTAGAGTGGGAGAGAGCCAAAGCATAAGAGACTGTTGAGAACTGAGAGCAAACTGAGGGTTGATGGGGGGTGGGAGGGAGGAGAGGGTGGGTGATGGGTATT
>NW_024418446.1:6972-8335 GCF_014898765.1 Herpailurus yagouaroundi | reverse complement strand
GGGAAGTTCTCAGCTATTATTTCTTCAAGTACCCCTTCAGCACCTTTCCCTCTCTCTTCCTCCTCTGGGATACCAATGATGCGTATATTATTTCTTTTTAGTGTATCACTTAGTTCTCTAATTTTCCCCTCATACTCCTGGATTTTTTTATCTCTCTTTTTCTCAGCTTCCTCTTTTTCCATAACTTTATCTTCTAGTTCACCTATTCTCTCCTCTGCCTCTTCAATCCGAGCCGTGGTGGTTTCCATTTTGTTATGCATTTCGTTTAAAGCGTTTTTCAGCTCCTCGTGACTGTTCCTTAGTCCCTTGATCTCTGTAGCAAGAGATTCTCTGCTGTCAGCTATACTGTTTTCAAGCCCAGCGATTAATTTTATGACTATTATTCTAAATTCACTTTCTGTTATATTATTTAAATCCTTTTTGATCAGCTTATTAGCTGTTGTTATTTCCTGGAGATTCTTCTGAGGGGAATTCTTCCGCTTGGTCATTTTGGATAGTCCCTGGCGTGGTGAGGACCTGCAGGGCACTTCCCCTGTGCTGTGGTGTATAACTGGAGTTGGTGGGCGGAGCCGCAGTCAGACCTGATGTCTACCCCCAGGCCACCGCTGGGGCCACAGTCAGACTGGTGCGTGCCTTCTCTTCCCCTCTCCTAGGGGCGGGATTCACTGTGGGGTGGGGTGGCCTGTCTGGGCTACTTGCACACTGCCAGGCTTGTGATGCTGGGGATCTGGCGTCTTAGCTGGGGTGGGTAGGCAAGGTGCACAGGGGCAGGAGGGGCAGGCTTAGCTTGCTTCTCCTTAGGTGATCCACTTCAGGAGGGGCCCTGTGGCAGCAGGAGGGAGTCAGATCCGCTGCCGGAGGTTTGGCTCCACAGAAGCGCAGAGTTGGGTGTTTGCGCGGAGCGAGCAAGTTCCCTGGCAGGAACTGGTTCTCTTTGGGATTTTGGCTGGGGGATGGGCGGGGGAGATGGCGCTGGCGAGCGCCTTTGTTCCCCACCAAACTGAGCTCTGGCATCAGGGGGCTCAGCAGCTCTCCTTCCCTTTGTCCTCCAGCCTTCCCGCTTTCTGAGCAGAGCTGTTAACTTATGACCTCCCAGCCGCTAAGTCGCGCTTGCTGTCAGAACACAGTCCGTCAGGCCCCTCCACTTTTTGCAAGCCAGACTCGGGGGCTCTGCTTGGCCGCGAGCCGCCTCTCCGCCCCGGCCCCCCCCCCGCCACTCCGTGGAGCGCGCACCGCCTCGCCGCCCTTCCTACCCTCTTCCGTGGGCCTCTCGTCTGCGCTTGGCTCCGGCGACTCCGTTCTGCTAATCCTCTGGCGGTTTTCTGGGTTATTTAGGCAGGTGTAGGTGGAATCTAAGTGATCA
>NW_024418446.1:2501-6872 GCF_014898765.1 Herpailurus yagouaroundi | reverse complement strand
TGTTTAGAGTCTATGAGCATACATTACATTTAAATATATATATATATATATATATATATATACACACATTCTGAAATACCACTGCAATTGCTTCACTTAACAGAATAATAAATGTTTAGTTGTGATTAAAAAAAAGAACTTATGCAATTCAACTCCCCAAAAATGGATAATACAGTTAAAAATGGGCAGAAGACGGGGCACCTGGGTGGCTCAGTTGGTTAAGCAACCAACTTCGTCTTAAGTGATGATCTCGCGGTTCATGGGTTCAAGCCCTGTGTCAGCCTCTGTGCTGACAGCTCAGATCCTGTGTCTCCCTCTCTTTCTGCCCCTCCCCTGCTTGCTGTCTCTCTCTCTCTCTGAGAAATAAATAAACTTTAAAGAATTTTAAAACAAAATAAATAAAATAAAAAATGGGCAGAAGACATGAAAAGATATTTCTCCAAAGAACACATACAAATGGCCAACAGACATGAAAACATGCTCAACATGACTCATCATCAGGGAAATACAAATCAAAACTACAATGAGATACCACCTCACACCTGTCAGAGTGGCTAAATTCAACAACACAAGAAACCACAGGTGTTGGTGAGGATGTGGGGAAAGGGGAACCCTCTTGCACTGTTGGTGGGAATGCAAAATGATACAGCCACTATGGAAAACAGTATGGATGTCCCTCAGAAAGTTAAAAATAGAACTACCCTATAATCCAGTAATTGCACTACTAGGTATTTACCTAAACAATACAAAAATACTAATTCAAAGGGATACATGCACCCCCATATTTATAGCAACATTATCCACAATAATCAAATTATAGAAACAGCCCAAGTGTGCACTGATTGATGGATTGATAAAGAAAAAGTGCTATATGTATCACACACACAATGTAATATTACTCAGCCATAAAAAGAATGAAACCTTGCCATTTGCAGTGACGTGGATGGAGCCAGAGAGTATTATGCTAAGCGAAATAAGCAGAGAAAGACATATACTATATGATTTCACTCATATGTGGAATTTAAGAAACAAAACAAATGAGCAAAGGGAAAAAAAGAGGTAGAGAGAGGCAAAGCAAGAAACAGACTCTTAACTATAGGGAACAAAATGATGGTTACCAGAGGGTAGGTTGGAGGGCGGGGGTAGGTGAAATAGCTGATGTTAATTAAGGAGGGCACTTGTGATGAGTACTGGGTGTTGTACTGAAATGTTGAATCACTATGTTGTACACCCGAAACTAATATTACAATGGAATTTAAACAAAAACTTTTAAAAATATTCCTTCTTTGATATAGACATTTCTTTGCTGATTCTTCTGCTCTGTCCTGTCCTTAACACAGTATCTTCAAATATTGTCCATTAAAAACAAAGTTTCAACCTCCTCAGAGTTAAAGGAGTAAAAGACAAGGTGAGGGCAATTAGTAATCCTGAAACAAGAGTCTGATTAAAAGCACTGCTTTAGTAGAAAACCAGGAATTAAACACAGATCAATGCCCCAAGGATTTTTCTAGAGCATAAAAAATCCATGCTGGATTTTTCATCTATATCTTCAGATACTCTGTAATTCATTTGAGGCTTCATTTTCCCTTTTTTTTTTCTATGCTTGCTATGCCTTCATTAGCCTCTTGCTATACACTTAAGTAGGTTAGCACTAAACAGTTTCAATCATTGTCACTTTGTTTATGTGGCTTCATAAATGATAGCATTAGTCTTCTCTACTTACAGTTCTTTTTTCAGTAGTTTCCTGGAAATTCTCAGATGGTTTCATTTCAAGTGAACATTTCAAGTTGTTTTGATTCCTTCTATCAAACCTAGAGGTAGGTATTAAGATTATTCCCATTTTGTCTTTGTATGTACTTTGTACATACAAGTGAAAGAAGCTACTAAAGATCACATGACTAATAAGTGGCAGAGCTGGGAAATAAATTCTTATCTATAAGATTGCCTGTTTTATTGAGAATATCAAATATGTAACCATCCAGTAATAAACCTCCCTAATAATTTCTAAAGGCTAGACAGTGGACCTTGTGAATAATCTCATATATATATATATATATATATATATATACACACACACACACACACACACACACACACACACACAGGAAAATGATGATGACCTGTATTTAATGTGCATATAAGAATAATTCTGATCCAACCTAGTCCTTCTTTTAGGTGTCCCCTAGAGAATCAGATGGCTCCTTCTTGTTTTGGAGTCCTCCAGAAAGACCACAAAGGGTCCTGTTCTTTGTTAATCCCAAGAAGAGTTGTGTCTATACTGCAACTGTAACCTGTTATCTCAGAGTGTGACAAGAGCTGGTGGTTGTGAACTGGTCTACCCCATAGTTTCATTAGCAATTGGCAGTATGTAGGTTTTAGTATTGACTCAAGAACACAAAATCCCCAAAACGAGTCAAACTCAAACTTGTGTCCCTGCAGGCAATGTGTCAGAGTGAGTTCATTTCTCTCCACTGGAAGCATTTTGTCCTTCACCACCATGTTCCCACACATTTGACCAGAAATTTCTCAGCCCCCTTTGGCCCTGGAAGTGACTCACTTCTGTATCTGAGCACTCAACTCCAGGAAGTTCTTTTCTTCTGCTCTTGTACTAAAGGTGTGCAAACAGGATACATTTTTATGACCATACTATTTACTTATAGCCAGTGTTGGGTATTGGTCAAGGCCTATGCCTTCACGATTGTTACATGCTTTGTATATCATCAAGTAAAAAATTTGCTTTAAATAAGTTTATCTCTAAGGTGTCAAATTTCATTAACTCACTAGTAAGGGAACCAAGAAGATGAGAAAGTCATTTAAAAAGGAGTGTGCCCAGTCAGAAAGAATATTGAAATGGAATGATTACAAATTTGGAGACTAGGAATGCTTACATAAGCAAGTAGATTTTTATACCAATTAAAATCTTCTTTCACAAAGTCTTAAACACATAATGTCTTTAAACATATAATGTTCCAGTTATTACAAAGGAAGCTTGTAGCGGGATGGTACATGCTATCAGTCAGAAGATAACAAGCAAGTGCATTTAAGTAGCAAATGTTCAGAATATATCTGCCTGAGATTGGGGCTCGGTTTTATTCTCCAGCAATGTGCATAATAGGGACATCTATCAGGAAAGCATGAAACATAATCAACAGATATTGGAAACAAATCACTAAATGATGGTAGTGCCAGTAATTTTTTTCAAGCTGATACAAAGATGCAGAATATAAAGTTTACCCATTTCTTAGTTTGAGGACAATTGTTCTTCTTTGACTGTCACTCCTTTTGGTTTCCTCCTCCAAAAAACAATAATCATTCTTATTTTGACTTACTCTTTGATTTATGTAAGTTGTGTCTGCCCATGAACCTAAAAGCATGTTTCTACATATCCTAAAGGGACAGTTACTGAAACATATTTATATCAATAGTACTTCAGTTATACAAAATTAATGTAGGAGTTGATTTCCCCTCTTTGATTTGACAGTTTTTCTATAATGTGTATCTGAAAAAATAGTGGTCCTTCTAACACTGTGAATCCAATTACAAAATAAAGAGCATAAAAAATATACTTGTCTGTTTTTCATTCCTTCTTTTATAAGGTGAGGGAATAAGCCTTTTGTATTATCTTCTAGGTATCTAGAAACTGCTAAAGTTGATTTGGGTATAAGAGACACCTTGACAGTTTTATTACTCTACATTTAGGGTTAGATTTTGGAGAAGAAAATAACAAAAGGGTCTTTTAGGGGAAACTGGCTGCTCAGTTCAAATTTGATCATAGCTTTCTGAGAATAAGGAACAGTTTTATCATTGGCTACCTTGTTAAACCGAGTGACAATGCAACATTTAAAATAAACATAGCACCTGAAGTTTATAGATATTGTATGTCAACTATACTTCAATAAAAAAGAACAACAAAGTATAATAAAATAAACATAACAGAAAGAAGCAAATCAATAAGTAAAAACTTTAGTTTTTCTTTAAATGCAGAATCTATGAATACAATAAAAGTGTAAAAGGATACAACTTAACTGTTCTGAGTTTAAAATATACAGAGAGGGGCGCTTGGGTGACTCAGTCTGTTAAGCATCCG
Source organism: Herpailurus yagouaroundi (assembly GCF_014898765.1). Classification (NCBI taxonomy): domain Eukaryota; kingdom Metazoa; phylum Chordata; class Mammalia; order Carnivora; family Felidae; genus Herpailurus; species Herpailurus yagouaroundi. The sequence goes on along the minus strand of NW_024418446.1, from coordinate 2,785 downwards.
ACTTCGGCTCAGGTCATGATCTCACAGTCCATGAGTTCCACGCGTCAGGCTCTGTGCTGACAGCTCAGAGCCTGGAGCCTGCTTCAGATTCTGTGTCTCCCTCTCTCTCTGCCCCTCCCCTGCTCATGCTCTGTCTCTCTCTGTCTCAAAAATAAATTAAAACATTAAAAAAATTTAAAATATACATACAGAGAAAGACAGATACCATATGTTTTCACTCTTATGTGGATCCTGAGAAACTTAACAGAAGACCATGGGGGGAGGGGAAGGAAAGAAAAAAAAAA
>NW_024418446.1:0-2401 GCF_014898765.1 Herpailurus yagouaroundi | reverse complement strand
ACAGGTGAGGCATATTAAAACTTTCTGCAATTTGGATAGAATAAAGGAAAAATAAATAATAACTCTATACGATCTCATTGGGAAGGGAAATTGTACATTCTAAGATCAGTTTTCATTTTAACTGCTTAATCCTCTCCTTTCTATTATTCCTAGGTTGCTCTTATTTGCACTAATGTATCATTACATGTATATATTTAAACATACAGCCCCAGATACATGAAAAGGTTTAACCTTAAGCTTTAAAATATAATTTTAACTGCTGAAAATACTGCCATTTTAATTAGAAATATATAAAAAGTAAATACTTTTATACATAAAACTATAATTAAAAATTATTGCATTGCAACTTGGCATGTTTGATGCTCTGTGTTTATGGATTCTGATCTTCTGAGGAATTTCCCAGGTATCCAAAAAATATTCCCTCATTACTTTTGAGGTCTTAAAGTCAACTAGAGAACTTAGAAATTAAGTTGACATTAAAAAAAAAAAAAACACAATCATGGGGCACCCGGGTGGCTCTGTCGGCTCTTGATCTTGGCTCAGGTCATGATCTTGTGGTTTATGGGTTCGAGCCCCATATCTGGCTCTGTGCTGACAGCAAGGAGCCTGCTTGGGATTGTCTGTCTCCCCCTCTCTCTGTCCCTCCCTTGCTTGTGCTCTCTCTCTCTCTCTCTGTCTCTTTCAAAAGTAAATAAACATTTAAAAAAACAATTAAAAAACCACAATCATTGTTAACATTAAAATTTTGGCTGTATAATATTTCAATGAAAACCTATACTATAATATATTCCAAACAGAATAATTGTGGGGCCACAAATTTTGTAGCATTGTCTGAAGTTGGCAAGAACTGGTCCTTTTGTAAAAACTTGGCTTACTGCAATTCAGTTTCTCATTATTATCTTAAACATTTCATGAGTAATGGCAACTTCTATGAGCAGCAAAATCAGTAATTGAGGCAATCTAGGAAGTTCAGATTAATTAGCCTTTTTATTTTTTTATTTATTTATATTTTTATATATGAAATTTATTGTCAAATTGGTTTCCATACAACACCCAGTGCTCATCCCAAAAGGTGCCCTCCTCAATACCCATCACCCACCCTCTCCTCCCTCCCACCCCCCATCAACCCTTAGTTTGTTCTCAGTTCTCAACAGTCTCTTATGCTTTGGCTCTCTCCCACTCTAACCTCTTTTTTTTTTTCCTTCCCCTCCCCCATGGGTTCCTGTCAAGTTTCTCAGGATCCACATAAGAGTGAAACCATATGGTATCTGTCTTTCTCTGTATGGCTTATTTCACTTAGCATCACACTCTCCAGTTCCATCCACGTTGCTACAAAAGGCCATATTTCATTTTTTCTCATTGCCACGTAGTATTCCATTGTGTATATAAACCACAATTTCTTGATCCATTCATCAGTTGATGGACATTTAGGCTCTTTCCATAATTTGGCTATTGTTGAGAGTGCTGCTATGAACATTGAGGTACAAGTGCCCCTATGCATCAGTACTCCTGTGTCCCTTGGATAAATTCCTAGCAGTGCTATTGCTGGGTCATAGGGTAGGTCTATTTTTAATTTTCTGAGGAACCTCCACACTGCTTTCCAGAGCGGCTGCACCAATTTGCATTCCCACCAACAGTGCAAGAGGGTTCCCGTTTCTCCACATCCTCTCCAGCATCTATAGTCTCCTGATTTGTTCATTTTGGCCACTCTGACTGGCGTGAGGTGATATCTGAGTGTGGTTTTGATTTGTATTTCCCTGATAAGGAGCGACGCTGAACATCTTTTCATGTGCCTGTTGGCCATCCGGATGTCTTCTTTAGAGAAGTGTCTATTCATGTTTTCTGCCCATTTCTTCACTGGGTTATTTGCTTTTCGGGTGTGGAGTTTGGTGAGCTCTTTATAGATTTTGGATACTAGCCCTTTGTCCGATATGTCATTTGCAAATATCTTTTCCCATTCCGTTGGTTGCCTTTTAGTTTTGTTGGTTGTTTCCTTTGCTGTGCAGAAGCTTTTTATCTTCATAAGGTCCCAATAATTCACTTTTGCTTTTAATTCCCTTGCCTTTGGGGATGTGTCGAGTAAGAGATTGCTACGGCTGAGGTCAGAGAGGTCTTTTCCTGCTTTCTCCTCTAAGGTTTTGATGGTTTCCTGTCTCACATTCAGGTCCTTTATCCATTTTGAGTTTATTTTTGTGAATGGTGTGAGAAAGTGGTCTAGTTTCAACCTTCTGCATGTTGCTGTCCAGTTCTCCCAGCACCATTTGTTAAAGAGACTGTCTTTTTTCCATTGGATGTTCTTTCCTGCTTTGTCAAAGATGAGTTGGCCATACGTTTGTGGGTCTAGTTCTGGGGTTTCTATTCTATTCCATTGGTCTATGTGTCTGTTTTTGTGCCAATACCA
>NW_024418445.1:0-1806 GCF_014898765.1 Herpailurus yagouaroundi | reverse complement strand
TGTTTGTTTGGGAAGACCTTTATCTCTCCTTCTATTCTAAATGACAGGCTTGCTGGATAAAGGATTCTCGGCTGCATATTTTTTCTGTCTAGCAAACTGAAAATCTCGTGCCAACTCTTTCTGGCCTGCCAAGTTTCAAAAGAGAGATCAGTCACGAGTCTTCTAGGTCTCCCTTTATATGTGAGGGCACGTTTACCCCTTGCTGCTTTCAGAATTTTCTCTTTATCCTTGTATTTTGCCAGTTTCACTATGATATGTCGTGCAGAAGATCGATTCAAGTTCCGTCTGAAGGGAGTTCTCTGTGCCTCTTGGATTTCAATGCCTTTTTCCTTCCCCACTTCAGGGAAGTTCTCAGCTATGATTTCTTCAAGTACCCCTTCAGCACCTTTCCCTCTCTCTTCCTCCTCTGGGATACCAATGATGCGTATATTATTTCTTTTTAGTGTATCACTTAGTTCTCTAATTTTCCCCTCATACTCCTGGATTTTTTTATCTCTCTTTTTCTCAGCTTCCTCTTTTTCCATAACTTTATCTTCTAGTTCACCTATTCTCTCCTCTGCCTCTTCAATCCGAGCTGTGGTGGTTTCCATTTTGTTATGCATTTCATTTAAAGCGTTTTTCAGCTCCTCGTGACTGTTCCTTAGTCCCTTGATCTCTGTAGCAAGAGATTCTCTGCTGTCAGCTATACTGTTTTCAAGCCCAGCGATTAATTTTATGACTATTATTCTAAATTCACTTTCTGTTATATTATTTAAATCCTTTTTGATCAGCTCATTAGCTGTTGTTATTTCCTGGAGATTCTTCTGAGGGGAATTCTTCCGCTTGGTCATTTTGGATAGTCCCTGGCGTGGTGAGGACCTGCAGGGCACTTCCCCTGTGCTGCGGTGTATAACTGGAGTTGGTGGGCGGAGCCGCAGTCAGACCTGATATCTGCCCCCAGCCCACCGCTGGGGCCACAGTCAGACTGGTGCGTGCCTTCTTTTCCCCTCTCCTAGGGGCGGGATTCACTGTGGGGTGGGGTGGCCTGTCTGGGCTACTTGCACACTGCCAGGCTTGTGATGCTGGGGATCTGGCGTCTTAGCTGGGGTGGGTAGGCAAGGTGAACAGGGGCAGGAGGGGCAGGCTTAGCTTGCTTCTCCTTAGGTGATCCACTTCAGGAGGGGCCCTGTGGCAGCAGCAGGGAGTCAGATCCGCTGCCGGAGGTTTGGCTCCGCACAAGCGCAGAGTTGGGTGTTTGCGCGGAGCGAGCAAGTTCCCTGGCAGGAACTGGTTCTCTTTGGGATTTTGGCTGGGGGATGGGCGGGGAAGATGGCGCTGGCGAGCGCCTTTGTTCCCCACCAAACTGAGCTCTGTCGTGCGGGGGCTCAGCAGCTCTCCTTCCCTTTGTCCTCCAGCCTTCCCGCTTTCTGAGCAGAGCTGTTAACTTATGACCTCCCAGCCGCTAAGTCGCGCTTGCTGTCGGAACACAGTCTGTCAGGCCCCTCCGCTTTTTGCAAGCCAGACTCGGGGGCTCTGCTTGGCCGGCGAGCCGCCCCTCCACCCCGGCTCCCTCCCGCCAGTCCGTGGAGCGCGCACCGCCTCGCCGCCCTTCCTACCCTCTTCCGTGGGCCTCTCGTCTGCGCTTGGCTCCGGCGACTCCGTTCTGCTAATCCTCTGGTGGTTTTCTGGGTTATTTAGGCAGGTGTAGGTGGAATCTAAGTGATCAGCAGGACGCGCGGTGAGCCCAGCGTCCTCCTACGCCGCCATCTTCCCATGCTACTAAATAATTACATATTTTAAGCAATTTTAAAGATTATCACATTGACT
>NW_024418444.1:0-2456 GCF_014898765.1 Herpailurus yagouaroundi | reverse complement strand
ATCTGTCAAGTCCATCTGATCCAATGTCTCATTCAGGGCCCTTGTTTCTTTATTGACCGTGTGTCTAGATGATCTATCCATTTCTGTAAGTGGGGTGTTAAAGTCCCCTGCAATTACCACATTCTTATCAATAAGGTTGCTTGTGTTTATGAGTAATTGTTTTATATATTTGGGCGCTCCAGTATTCGGCGCATAGACATTTATAATTGTTAGCTCTTCCTGATGGATAGACCCTGTCACTATTATATAATGTCCTTCTTCATCTCTTGTTACAGCCTTTAATTTAAAGTCTAGTTTGTCTGATAGAAGTATGGCTACTCCAGCTTTCTTTTGGCTTCCAGTAGCATGATAAATAGTTCTCCATCCCCTCACTCTCAATCTAAAGGTGTCCTCAGGTCTAAAATGAGTCTCTTGTAGACAGCAAATAGATGGGTCTTGTTTTTTTATCCATTCTGATACCCTATGTCTTTTGGTTGGCGCATTTAATCCATTTACATTCAGTGTTATTATAGAAAGATATGGGTTTAGAGTCATTGTGATGTCTGTATGTTTTATGCTTGTAGTGATGTCTCTGGTACTTTGTCTCACAGGGTCCCCCTTAGGATCTCTTGGAGGGCTGGTTTAGTGGTGACAAATTCCTTCAGTTTTTGTTTGTTTGGGAAGACCTTTATCTCTCCTTCTATTCTAAATGACAGGCTTGCTGGATAAAGGATTCTCGGCTGCATATTTTTTCTGTCTAGCAAACTGAAAATCTCGTGCCAACTCTTTCTGGCCTGCCAAGTTTCAAAAGAGAGATCAGTCACGAGTCTTATAGGTCTCCCTTTATATGTGAGGGCACGTTTACCCCTTGCTGCTTTCAGAATTTTCTCTTTATCCTTGTATTTTGCCAGTTTCACTATGATATGTCTTGCCGAAGATCGATTCAAGTTACGTCTGAAGGGAGTTCTCTGTGCCTCTTGGATTTCAATGCCTTTTTCCTTCCCCACTTCAGGGAAGTTCTCAGCTATTATTTCTTCAAGTACCCCTTCAGCACCTTTCCCTCTCTCTTCCTCCTCTGGGATACCAATGATGCGTATATTATTTCTTTTTAGTGTATCACTTAGTTCTCTAATTTTCCCCTCATACTCCTGGATTTTTTTATCTCTCTTTTTCTCAGCTTCCTCTTTTTCCATAACTTTATCTTCTAGTTCACCTATTCTCTCCTCTGCCTCTTCAATCCGAGCCGTGGTGGTTTCCATTTTGTTATGCATTTCATTTAAAGCGTTTTTCAGCTCCTCGTGACTGTTCCTTAGTCCCTTGATCTCTGTAGCAAGAGATTCTCTGCTGTCAGCTATACTGTTTTCAAGCCCAGCGATTAATTTTATGACTATTATTCTAAATTCACTTTCTGTTATATTATTTAAATCCTTTTTGATCAGCTCATTAGCTGTTGTTATTTCCTGGAGATTCTTCTGAGGGGAATTCTTCCGCTTGGTCATTTTGGATAGTCCCTGGCGTGGTGAGGACCTGCAGGGCACTTCCCCTGTGCTGTGGTGTATAACTGGAGTTGGTGGGCGGAGCCGCAGTCAGACCTGATGTCTGCCCCCAGCCCACCGCTGGGGCCACAGTCAGACTGGTGCGTGCCTTCTCTTCCCCTCTCCTAGGGGCGGGATTCACTGTGGGGTGGGGTGGCCTGTCTGGGCTACTTGCACACTGCCAGGCTTGTGATGCTGGGGATCTGGCGTCTTAGCTGGGGTGGGTAGGCAAGGTGCACAGGGGCAGGAGGGGCAGGCTTAGCTTGCTTCTCCTTAGGTGATCCACTTCAGGAGGGGCCCTGTGGCAGCAGCAGGGAGTCAGATCCGCTGCCGGAGGTTTGGCTCCGCAGAAGCGCAGAGTTGGGTGTTTGCACGGAGCAAGCAAGTTCCCTGGCAGGAACTGGTTCTCTTTGGGATTTTGGCTGGGGGATGGGCGGGGAAGATGGCGCTGGCGAGCGCCTTTGTTCCCCACCAAACTGAGCTCTGTGGTCCGGGGGCTCAGCAGCTTTCCTTCCCTTTGTCCTCCAGCCTTCCCGCTTTCTGAGCAGAGCTGTTAACTTATGACCTCCCAGCCGCTAAGTCGCGCTTGCTGTCGGAACACAGTCCGTCAGGCCCCTCCGCTTTTTGCAAGCCAGACTCGGGGGCTCTGCTTGGCCGGCGAGCCGCCCCTCCGCCCCGGCTCCCTCCCGCCAGTCCGTGGAGCGCGCACCGCCTCGCCGCCCTTCCTACCCTTTTCCGTGGGCCTCTCGTCTGCGCTTGGCTCCGGCGACTCCGTTCTGCTAATCCTCTGGTGGTTTTCTGGGTTATTTAGGCAGGTGTAGGTGGAATCTAAGTGATCAGCAGGACGCGCGGTGAGCCCAGCGTCCTCCTACGCCGCCATCTTCCCTCCAATCTCTCCTTGTTGATTTTTTGATTAGACGATCTGTCCATCGTGTGAGTGGG
>NW_024418443.1:1599-3560 GCF_014898765.1 Herpailurus yagouaroundi | reverse complement strand
GGCTCCGAGCCATCAGCCCAGAGCCCAACGCGGGGCTCGAACTCACGGACCGCGAGATCGTGACCTGGCTGAAGTCGGACGCTTAACCGACTCTGAATGTTCCTTCAAGACACTTCATTAACCACATTAGGGTTTTTACTTTATGGACTAACAGAACACATAGTTTAAAAACATATCACATCCTGAATGTAAACAGCTAGGGGACCCTACTGGGAACCAGCTCTAAACACATTTAACTTTATGATTTTGCTGAAAACCAAAAACAAAGCAAATTGTCTTTAAATTTACTGAAATAACCCTTTTTCCCCCTTCATCTCAGAGGAACCGGTTAGGAGCTCCACAGCTTGATACCCTAGTCATCATCCGTTCCTTGGAGAGGTCCTCCCTGACCTGCCTTTCTAAAGGAAATTCCTCATTACAGCACATTTGGGATTCTGCTCCTGGCCACAGCAGATTAACTTGCTACTAGACCAGCTCTCCTATAGTGAACAACTATAACACTAGACAAAAGCACATGGAATTATGGTTTCCAGAAGTTGGGCAAAAGGCAGCACAAGTCTGTGATCCCTAAGAGAGGTGTCCCATGATACCCTTTCTGCGGGCCCTTTTTAGACTATGTCACAAGGAGGAAGCCAAATGGAGAACAGTGGTCTTGCTGAGCTGAGGAGAAAGAAGTTGGAAGTTTGGACTAGTAAGACAGTTGGAAAGTGGAGGGCAAGGTATATAGAGAAGGGAGTTATGCAGGGAGATTTCCAGATATCTGCGGGCGGTGGGGGGGGGGGTGCCCTTGAGTCTTTGTCTAAATATCAGGCTACTCATCTTAGGACAAGACACCATGAGGCTGATCCAAGATGCTGCAGGACTGAGCAAGTACTGCAGCCTACATAGGACTGGGACATGTTCAAAGACTGGCCATTCAGAGTGGAGAAATGTCATTGGCCCTGGGTACTCAATAGAGACCCCAGAGAGGCTATTCTAGACCTACACTGACACAGCTCTAAAACAGCCCTTGAACATATCAAGATGATCTACAAATTCACCACGAGCCAGAGCAAAATTCCACACTGTATTAAAGAAGCAACAGAGTCTAAACACTCAACTATGTAGCACCCATAGCTAGCTTACGATCAGTAATTTCCAGACATGTGAAGAAGCCGTAAGATATGATCCACAACCAGGAGGAAAACAGCTAATTGAAAGACCTAGAAATGACAAGAGATGATGCAATTAGCAGAGAAAGACTTACAGATCTTTTAAACAGCTCTATTTTGTAATGGGTAAAATATTTGAATGGACACCTCACCAAAGAAGATATACTGACATTAGCATATTAACACAGTAGTCATTAGAGAAATGCAACCACAAACCACAGCGAGATTCCACTACACGCCTATTAGAATGGTTAAAATTTAAAAAGACCATGTCAAGTGCTGGCAAGGAACCGGGACTCTTACACTCTTTTGGTGGGAGTAAAGACTGGTACAGACACTTTGGAATACAGTTTGAAAACATATTTAAAAAATAAACATACACCTACCATATGATCCAGCCATTCTACTCCTAGGTAATTATCTAAGAGAAAAGGAAGTATACGTTCACATGTTCAAAGACTTACATACAGATGTCGATAGCAGCTTTATTTATAACAATTCCAAACTGGAAACAACGCAAATGTTCATTAAAAGATGGGTAAATAAACAAATTGTGGCATAGGTCATGTCAAGATCCCTGTAAGGTTTTAAGATGTTACTCTGATTGCAAGCTAACCAGGGATCTTCATAGATCCAGACAGAAGACTTCTGAGCCACAGGCAAAAGACTGTTGAATACGCGCGGCAGTAATGTAGCTACAGTGACATAACCACCTCCTTTCTCTGAGCTGCAGTCCCACTGGGTGATCTGAAGAGTGTCAGGTGTTGCCATCACACTCAGTGTGTGTGTGTGTGTGTGTGTGTGTGTGTG
>NW_024418443.1:228-1499 GCF_014898765.1 Herpailurus yagouaroundi | reverse complement strand
GTGTGTGGAGGGGGGTGTTGTAGCAGAAGAAACATTGAGATTTGGAAGCCCTGACTTTATACAGGAGCTATTGGTAAACCAGTCCATTTTCTCCTCTGGAAAGAAGTCCTCTACCAGAATTTCTGTGAAGCAAATGAAGTCAACTTTTACTGGCAACTGCCATGAAGTGTTTAAGTCTTCTTTTGCTGCATAATCACCACAAACTTAGCATCTTTAAAAAAAAAAAAAAAAAAGCAGGGGAGCTCGATCCCATGAACCATGAGATCCTGACCGAAGCTGAAATCAAGAGTCGGATGCTTAACCAGCTGAGCCACCCAGGCACTTTATAACCCATTTATGTTTGATTCGGATTTCGTTTACAGTGCTGTCACTTTTGGTTTCTTTATCACAATTTCATCTTTATTGGTCAATTCCCTCTTATGATTATCCATTTTTGTAAGAGGTCATGTGGTTTTATCACTGGGAGACAAAGAGGCAACAGAATGACACGCATTGCTGTCTGCGTACGAACTGAATAACCGATGTGCGTTGACCACCTGACCCACTGACAGACTTTGAAAGGAGTAACATGACTGGTCAGTGCTCATGATGTGCATCTTGTATTTACATAGTGACCTGGGGACTGAGGAACTACCTGTGAAGTTCGTCCTTCATGAAATTACTGTCGATTCAACAGCCTGCAAAAGATTTGTCTGAATTCAGGCTCAGTCAGTCTTTTACCTAGACGATTGCCATCCATGCGTCTCAAACCCGTCCGGGTTAATGATAACTGTCCCCAAAAGGCTTACTTCAAGTATTACGACTGTGAAATCTCCCCCAATTTCTTTCCATCTTGTCAGAAGTTATCAGTTTCCCTCTGGGCTCCCACAGAGCTTGGGATATATATTAGTTATATCACATATATCATGAGAGCCCAGTGATCTGTCTATATCTCTGTCATTTGCTGCAATGTCGGTAGCACGTGGTAAGAACCCAGTAAATCTTTGTTAAAGGGACAAACAGAAGAATTACACAGAATACTTAGGTAATAAGAAATAGTATTCTCAGTTCCAGAAATGTGAATGTGGAGATCTAAATGACAGAATATAGTTTAATGCTATTTTATGCCTTTTCAAGAGATCACTTAAAAGTAGGAAGAAAATCAGCACCCAACTCTTGGTTTCAGCTCAGGTCATGACCTCACAGTTCATGAGTTCGAGCCCTGCATCGGACTCTGCACTGGTAAGTGTGGAGCCTGCTTGGGATTCTCTCTCTGTCTCCCCCTCTTCCTC
>NW_024418443.1:0-128 GCF_014898765.1 Herpailurus yagouaroundi | reverse complement strand
GCCCCGTGTCGGGCTCTGGGCTGATGGCTCAGAGCCTGGAGCCTGTTGCCGATTCTGTGTCTCCCTCTCTCTCTGCCCCTTCCCCGTTCATGCTCTGTCTCTCTCTGTCCCAAAAATAAATAAACGTT
>NW_024418442.1:0-1984 GCF_014898765.1 Herpailurus yagouaroundi | reverse complement strand
AAAGAGGTGAAAGACCTGTACTCTAAAGGCTATGAAACACTGATGAAAGAAATGGAAGAGGACACAAAGAAAAGGAAATACATTTCATGTTCATGGATGGGAAGAACAAAATACTGTTAAAATGTCTACACTCCTCAAAACAATCTACACATGTAATGAAATCCCTATCACACTAACAAAAACATTTGTCACAGAACTAGAACAAATAATCCCAAAATTCGTATGGAATGACAAAAGTCCCCAACAGCCAAAACAAACTTGAAGAAGAAAAGCAAAGCTGGAGATATCACAATTCCAGACTTTAGGTTATATTACAAAGCTGTACTGATCAGAACAGTATGGTACTGGCAAAATAACAACAACAACAAAACACAGACGCAGTGATCAATAGAATGGAAACCCAGAAATGAACTCACACCTATATGGTCAATTAATTCTCAACAAAGCAGGAAAGAATATCCAATGGAAAAAAAAGATAGTCTTGGGACAGATGGATGGCTCATTCACCAAAGCGTGTGATTGTGGATTCAGCTCAGGTCATGATTTCAGGGCAGTGCAGAGCATGCGTGGGATTCTCTGTCTCCATTTCTCTCTGCCCCTCTTCTGCATACTCCCTCTCTCTCTCTCAAAAATAAATACGTAAACTTAAAAAAAGTCTCCTCAACATATGGTTTTGGAAAAACTGGACAGCAACCTGCAAAATAAAACAAAAACAACGGACCACTTTCTTACAACATACACAAAAATAAATCCAACATGGATAAAGACCTATATGTGATGGCACAAAAACAGACACATAGACCAATGGAATAGAATAGAAACCCCAGAACTAGACCCACAAACGTATGGCCAACTCATCTTTGACAAAGCAGGAAAGAACATCCAATGGAAAAAAGACAGTCTCTTTAACAAATGGTGCTGGGAGAACTGGACAGCAACATGCAGAAGGTTGAAACTAGACCACTTTCTCACACCATTCACAAAAATCAACTCAAAATGGATAAAGGACCTGAATGTGAGACAGGAAACCATCAAACCTTAGCGGAGAAAGCAGGAAAAGACCTCTCTGACCTCAGCCGTAGCAATCTCTTACTCGACACGTCCCCAAAGGCAAGGGAATTAAAAGCAAAAGTGAATTACTGGGACCTTATGAAGATAAAAAAAGCTTCTGCACAGCAAAGGAAACAACCAACAAAACTAAAAGGCAACCAACGGAATGGGAAAAGATATTTGCAAATGACATATCGGACAAAGGGCTAGTATCCAAAATCTATAAAGAGCTCACCAAACTCCACACCCGAAAAGCAAATAACCCAGTGAAGAAATGGGCAGAAAACATGAATAGACACTTCTCTAAAGAAGACATCCGGATGGCCAACAGGCACATGAAAAGATGTTCAGCGTCGCTCCTTATCAGGGAAATACAAATCAAAACCACACTCAGGTATCACCTCACGCCAGTCAGAGTGGCCAAAATGAACAAATCGGGAGACTATAGATGCTGGAGAGGATGTGGAGAAACGGGAACCCTCTTGCACTGTTGGTGGGAATGCAAATTGGTGCAGCTGCTCTGGAAAGCAGTGTGGAGGTTCCTCAGAAAATTAAAAATAGACCTACCCTATGACCCAGCAATAGCACTGCTAGGAATTTATCCAAGGGACACAGGAGTACTGATGCATAGGGGCACTTGTACCCCAATGTTCATAGCAGCACTCTCAACAATAGCCAAATTATGGAAAGAGCCTAAATGTCCATCAACTGATGAATGGATAAAGAAATTGTGGTTTATATACACTATGGAATACTACGTGGCAATGAGAAAAAATGAAATATGGCCTTTTGTAGCCACGTGGATGGAACTGGAGAGTGTGATGCTAAGTGAAATAAGCCATACAGAGAAAGACAGATACCATATGGTTTCACTCTTATGTGGATCCTGAGAAACTTAACAGGAACCCATGGGGGAGGGGAAGGAAAAAAAAAA
>NW_024418441.1:0-1540 GCF_014898765.1 Herpailurus yagouaroundi | reverse complement strand
CAAAACAAAAACAACAATGGACCACTTTCTTACAACATACACAAAAATAAATCCAACATGGACAAAGACCTATATGTGAAACCAGAAACCATAAAAATCCCAGAGGATGACACGGGTAGTATCTTATTTGACATTGCCTGTGCAAATGTCTTTGTAGATATATCTCTAGAGGTAAGGGAAACACAAGCAAAAATAATGAGACTTCATAAAAATTAAAACCTTCCGTCACCTAGGAAATAATCAACAAAACTAAAACACCTACAGAATGATATTTGCAAATGACATCAGATAAAGGGTTAGTGCCCAAAATATATACAGTTATACAGCACCCAAAAAATGAGAAATCTGATTAAAAATGGGCAGAAGACACGAGTGGACATTTCCCGAAGGAAGACATATACCTGGCCAAGAGACACATGAAAAAATACTCAACAATACTGATCTTCAGGGAAATACAATTCAAAAGTACACTGAGATAACACAACACATCTGTCACAATGACGAAAATCAATGAAGGATGAAACAGCAGGTGTTGCCAAGGAAGTGGGGAAAGAATAACCCTCTTGTACTGTGGGTAAGAACGCAAACTGGTGCAGCCAGTCTGTAAAACATTATGGAGATTTCTCAAAAAAAAAAACAAAAAAAACCTGGAAATGGAAGTACCTTACGATCCAGCAATTTCACTACAAGGTATTTCCACAAAGAATACAAAATCTTCAAAGGGATACATGCACCATGATGTTTACACCAGCATTTTCTACAACAGCCAAAGTACAGAAACTATCCAAGCATCCATCAACTGATGAATAAATTGAGATGTGGTCTATGGAATGTAATATTATTAGGCCGTAAAAACATGAAATCTTGTCATTTTCCATGAGCTGGATGGAGCGAGAGAATGTTATCCTGGGTCAAATAAGCCTTTCAGACAAAGACAAATACCCAATGATTTCACTAACACATGGAAATAAAACAAAACAAAGCGGGGGGGGGGGGGGGGCAGTGACAAACAGACTCTAGCTGGGAAACTAACTGAGGGCTTCCAGAGCAAGGTGGGGAATGGGTGAAACAGCTGCTGGAGATTAAGAAGTGCATCTGGGATGAGCACCGGATGACGTGTGGAAGGGTTGCTCTATATTTTACACCTGAAACTAATATTACACTGTATCTTCACTCACTGCAATTTAAATTAAAGATAACGTACGTTAATGACAGGTATCCACCAGGTTTTCTGTAATTTGCAATCACTTAATTAGGTTGGAAAAATAACCATGAAACTTTTTAAAAAGCATGTATGATGTGGGGGAGAGTTTGTGCCCTTACCTCGGTCACTGGTTCTAGCAGGACTCGGAAAGTGGGTCCCAGCTCATTCTTCTAGGAATTCCCAAGACGAGCATTTCATGTATTCATGTCCTAACAGAATGCAGCTCCTGTTCTTCTGAATTTCTGTCAGGGTTTCTTCCCGGAAACAAGCCTGAATCTGGAACAAACCTTCGACTGCATCGATGAGGTGATGTCGTGGGACTCCGCAATCCACAAG
>NW_024418440.1:0-1831 GCF_014898765.1 Herpailurus yagouaroundi | reverse complement strand
AGTAAGAGATTGCTACGGCTGAGGTCAGAGAGGTCTTTTCCTGCTTTCTCCTCTAGGGTTTTGATGGTTTCCTGTCTCACATTCAGGTCCTTGATCCATTTTGAGTTTATTTTTGTGAATGGTGTGAGAAAGTGGTCTAGTTTCAACCTTCTGCATGTTGCTGTCCAGTTCTCCCAGCACCATTTGTTAAAGAGACTGTCTTTTTTCCATTGGATGTTCTTTCCTGCTTTGTCAAAGATGAGTTGGCCATACGTTTGTGGGTCTAGTTCTGGGGTTTCTATTCTATTCCATTGGTCTATGTGTCTGTTTTTGTGCCAATACCATGCTGTCTTGATGATGACAGCTTTGTAGGAGAGGCTAAAGTCTGGGATTGTGATGCCTCCTGCTTTGGTCTTCTTCTTCAAAATTACTTTGGCTATTCGGGGCCTTTTGTGGTTCCATATGAATTTTAGGATTGCTTGTTCTAGTTTCGAGAAGAATGCTGGTGCAATTTTGATTGGGATTGCATTGAATGTGTAGATAGCTTTGGGTAGTATTGACATTTTGACAATATTTATTCTTCCAATCCATGAGCAGGGAATGTCTTTCCATTTCTTTAAATCTTCTTCAATTACCTTCATAAGCTTTCTATAGTTTTCAGCATACAGATCCTTTACATCTTTGGTTAGATTTATTCCTAGGTATTTTATGCTTCTTGGTGCAATTGTGAATGGGATCAGTTTCTTTATTTGTCTTTCTGTTGTTTCATTGTTAGTGCATAAGAATGCAACTGATTTCTGTACATTGATTTTGTATCCTGCAACTTTGCTGAATTCATGGATCAGTTCTAGCAGACTTTTGGTGGAGTCTGTCGGATTTTCCATGTATAATATCATGTCATCTGCAAAAAGCGAAAGCTTGACTTCATCTTTGCCAATTTGGATGCCTTTGATTTCCTTTTGTTGTCTGATTGCTGATGCTAGAACTTCCAGCACTATGTTAAACAACAGCGGTGAGAGTGGGCATCCCTGTCGTGTTCCTGATCTCAGGGAAGAAGCTCTCAGTTTTTCCCCGTTGAGGATGATGTTAGCTGTGGGCTTTTCATAAATGGCTTTGATGATCTTTAAGTATGTTCCTTCTATCCCGACTTTCTCAAGGGTTTTTATTAAGAAAGGGTGCTGGATTTTGTCAAAGGCCTTTTCTGCATCGATTGACAGGATCATATGGTTTTTCTCTTTTTTTTTGTTAATGTGATGTATCACGTTGATTGATTTGCGAATGTTGAACCAGCCCTGCATCCCAGGAATGAATCCCACTTGATCATGGTGAACAATTCTTTTTATATGCCGTTGAATTCGATTTGCTAGTATCTTATTGAGAATTTTGGCATCCAAATTCATCAGGGATATTGGCCTGTAGTTCTCTTTTTTTACTGGGTCTCTGTCTGGTTTAGGAATCAAAGTAATACTGGCTTCATAGAATGAGTCTGGAAGTTTTCCTTCCCTTTCTATTTCTTGGAATAGCTTGAGAAGGATAGGTATTATCTCTGCTTTAAACGTCTGATAGAACTCCCCTGGGAAGCCATCTGGTCCTGGACTCTTATTTGTTGGGAGATTTTTGATAACCGATTCAATTTCTTCGCTGGTTATGGGTCTGTTCAAGCTTTTGATTTCCTCCTGATTGAGTTTTGGAAGAGTGTGGGTGTTCAGGAATTTGTTCATTTCTTCCAGGTTGTCCAATTTGTTGGCATATAATTTTTCATAGTATTCCCTGATAATTGTTTGTATCTCTGAGGGATTGGTTGTAATAATTCCATTTTCATTCATGATTTTATCTATTTGGGTCATCTCCC
>NW_024418439.1:0-3063 GCF_014898765.1 Herpailurus yagouaroundi | reverse complement strand
TTCTGTGCCCGTTTCTGCACATGCCACGCTTGTCATCAGGGGAGGTACTGGTGTTTATGTCGATTTGTACACAGAACTGGCTGATTCCCTGCTTTTGTTGTCTCCTTCCTTGGATTTCTGCCAAACTTTCCCCAATCAAAATAGGATTCAGAGGGACCCTATTCTAGTTTCGGTTCAAGATGGCTGTGTAGGAAGGCCTTGAGCTCAACTCCTCCAAGGTGAAAGAAGGTTTCAACTACCTCCTCATCGACCTTAAACTTTCTAATTGATTCACTTTTTCTTTCCAGCTTCTCTCTTTCTTTCTGTTTATTTATTTTGAGACAGAGGGAGACAGATCGCAAGTGGGGGACGGGCCGAGAGAGAGGGAGACATAGAATCGGAAACAGGCTCCAGGCTCCGAGCTGTCAGCACAGAGCCCAATGCGGGGCATGAACCCTGGAGCCATGAGATCATGACCTGAACTGAAGTCGGATGCTTAATCACCTGAGCCACCCAGGCGCCCCCTCCCCACTCCCAGCTTATCTCTTACTTCAGGATCCTGAAAGCTAACTATCACCTCATGGGAACTGAAACTACCACTCTAGCAATAAGGACTCCCTGAGCCAATAAGACTCCACCCTCAAGCCCAAGACAATGACCAACCTGACCTTAGTGACCACCAGTGTGTACCTACCTCCTTTTGTCCTACGTTTTCCTTACATAAACTTGGAGGTATTTTCAGCACTTTACAGAGAGTCTTTGATGTCAGTCTGCTGTATCTCTGGTGTCGGCCTCTGAATTAGTTCCCCATTTGTTTCACCTCCACTAGTTCCTTTGAATTGCGATTTTGTCAGTAATGAGTAGCCAAAGCTCACCTTTTTTTGGGTCCCCTGGAGCGATGTGCTCTTGTGCCTGAACTCCTTGGCTACATTTTCTGGTGAACCAGCCAGAAGGGGTACTTCCAACTTCTCCAGATCCCTGGAGATTGCACCTATTGATATAACAATTCCCCCTGAGGAGCTGAGGGCTGACTGCACAGATGGTGCCTAACAAAACATAGAAAATGAAAAGACAACAGCAAGACAGTGAGACAGTAACAAAGGAAACGCTCACCCCTGACGTTGCCAAGGGCAGTTGGGAAGGACCATAAACAGACTCCTCAGTCCTTGGGCAGAAAACAGGAAGAAAAAAAAAAAACCACTGCAGTTTGAAAAGAACAACTGTCATATAAAAGAGAGCATTAGAACTCTGTAAATGTCAGAGGAGGCACAGGAGTTTAAGTGGTATTGGGTTGCAAATAAGATCCTAAGAGATGGCAAAGGTTCCACCCAATTCATCTGATCACAAAAGGGTAAAAGTTAATCAAAAGTTGATGATGCAGGTGTTTGTAAAAAGACAGAATGTGAGAGAGACTCCCGCGTATAGACTGTTGCTGTTAAACATCAAATTGAAGTGAGACAGCTAGTTGTTCTGTAACAATTGGGAACTGAAACTCCATAAACACATTGCATTCATTCAGTATGTACAGGGTCATTTGCACATGGCGGGCACTGTAGTAACGACACACGGATGGCTAAGGTGAGTCCTGCCCATGAGGAACACATGGTCTAGGAGGGGAGCAAGGGCTACGTAAGGAGGTTCATGACAACACAACTAGTGGGAAGAAGAACTGTGGACACACAAAGGGGAAGTAAGCATCCCCAAGACACTTTCCATAAAGAAAGACATAAGAAAGGAATGAAACCTCATACAGTTGTGGAAGCATCCTTCTTGTAGGCTCTCATGAGTGTATTTTCACTAAGTCCGTAACAATTGGGAGCTGATCCCTGCTGAGCCAAGCTCCTCCAGGACAGAACCTTTCTCTTCTCAGTTGGCTTCAAGTGAACCTGGGTATTCAGCCCTTCTCCAGTGTCCCTCTCCCACCTTCCCACCTCTGGCCCTCTTGTGCAGCAAGGTTAAGGGAGACCTTTATCTTACAATATAAGGAATGAAAAATGATAGTACAGCTAAGGGAAATAGGTCTCTGTTTTAAAATTACATCTTGTGCGGTACCTGAGTGGCTCGGTGAGTTCAGAATCCAACTCTTGATTTTGGCTCAGATGATGATCTCACAGTTCATAAGACTAAGATGAGCATTAGGTTCTGCACTGACAGCTCAGAATTCTCTCTCTCTGCCCCCATCCTGCTTGAGCAACTCTCTCTCCTTCTCTCTCTCTCTCTCTCTCTCTCTCTCTGTCTGTCTCTCAAATAACATACATTCCTACATACATACATACATACATACATACATACATACATACATACATACATACAAACATACATACATACATACATACATAAGCCCAGAGGTTTTCCTCTCTCCCGCTCCACTACCTACCAGTGATTTTATCTCCTCCAAATACTAGCTTATTTCCAAGAGCCTCTTCTCCCAAATTCTCAGTTCCTACTAGGTATGTTTCTGAATTTCTCTAGCTCTGCGGGTGGAAACAGCTTTCTGATGATACTAATTCCTGATTGCTTCGCCATCCTTTGTTTGGCTTCTGGGATTTCCCATCACGTGTGTAACTGTTTAAAATACCTATAGTGACGCACCGGCTGGCTGGACATGACTGAAACAGTATACAGATAGAAGTTCCAGAATATATCGGAAGGTGAGGAGAGAGAAGACAGGTGGCTTAAGCGACCTATACGTCAACTTCACATAGGAAGTCAGTAGACAGTGCGTAAAACTGACAAATCAATAAGCAGCAGTATACTATATTACTTATCTTCATGAAGATTCCTAACAAAAGAATATAAATCTGGAACAGTTAAAAGTGTTGCCTCAAATAATGGAGACGCTAAAGAGACCTGTGGTTGCCAGGAACTTAGGGGGGAAGGGAGAGATGAATAATAGATGAAGCACAGGGAATATTTACGGCAGTGAAACATTTGTAAGACAGTGAAATGCTTTGACTCATGGCATTGTGCGTTTGACAAAACTCACCGAACTACACACCACAGTGAATGCTAAGGTAAACTTCCGTCTGTAGTTATAAATAGTTTTCATATGGGCTCATCCGTTGTAACAAATGCACTACACTG
>NW_024418438.1:0-2072 GCF_014898765.1 Herpailurus yagouaroundi | reverse complement strand
TATCACCTCACGCCAGTCAGAGTGGCCAAAATGAACAAATCAGGAGACTATAGATGCTGGAGAGGATGTGGAGAAACGGGAACCCTCTTGCACTGTTGGTGGGAATGCAAATTGGTGCAGCCGCTCTGGAAAGCAGTGTGGAGGTTCCTCAGAAAATTAAAAATAGACCTACCCTATGACCCAGCAATAGCACTGCTAGGAATTTATCCAAGGGACACAGGAGTACTGATGCATAGGGGCACTTGTACCCCAATGTTCATAGCAGCACTCTCAACATTGCCAAATTATGGAAAGAGCCTAAATGTCCATCAACTGAGGAATGGATAAAGAAATTGTGGTTTATATACACTATGGAATACTACGTGGCAATGAGAAAAAATGAAATATGGCCTTTTGTAGCAACGTGGATGGAACTGGAGAGTGTGATGCTAAGTGAAATAAGCCATACAGAGAAAGACAGATACCATATGGTTTCACTCTTATGTGGATCCTGAGAAACTTGACAGGAACCCATAGGGGAGGGGAAGAAAAAAAAAAAAAAAGAGGTTAGAGTGGGAGAGATCCAAAGCATAAGAGACTGTTGAGAACTGAGAGCAAACTGAGGGTTGATGGGGGGTGGGAGGGAGGAGAGGGCGGGTGATGGGTATTGAGGAGGGCACCTTTTGGGATGAGCACTGGGTGTTGTATGGAAACCAATTTGACAATAAATTTCATATGTAAATAAAAAATAAATAAATAAATAAATAAGATATCACTGTAAAAAAAAAAAAAAAGTTTCACAGACAAACAAAAATTAAAGGAGTTTGTGACCACTCAACCAGCCCTGCAAGAAATTTTGAGGGGAGAAAAGATGAAAAAAAATTACATATATATATATATGTGTGTGTGTGTGTGTGTGTTGTGTGTGTGTGCGCGCGCGCACGTGTGTGTGTGTGTGTGTGTGTATAAATACCAAAAGCAACAAAGATTAGAAAGGACCAGAGAACACCACCAGAGACTCCAACTCTACAAGCATCATAATGGCAATAAATTCATAACTTTCAGTATTCACTCTAAACGTCAATGGACTCAATGCTCCAAACAAAAGATATGGGGTAACAGAATGGTTAAGAAAACAAGATCCATTGATATGCTGTTTACAAGAGACCCACTTTAGACATAAAGACACCTTCAGATTGAAAATAAGGGGATGGAGAACCATCTATCATGCTAATGGTCAAAAAAAGAAAGCCAGAGTAGCCATACTTAATCAGACAATCTAGACTTTAAAATAAAGTCTGGGAGAGAGAAGAAGATGGCGGCGTAGGAGGACGCTGGGCTCACCGCGCTTCCTGCTGATCACTTAGATTCCACCTACACCTGCCTAAATAACCCAGAAAACCACCAGAGGATTAGCAGAACGGAGTCTCCGGAGCCAAGCGCAGACGAGTGGCCCATGGAAGAGGGTAGGAAGGGCGGCAAGGCGGTGGGCGTTCCACAGACTGGTGGGAGAGAGCAGGGGCAGAGGGGCAGCTCGCCGGCCAAGCAGAGGCCCCGAGTCTGGCTTGCAAAAGCGGAGGGGCCGGACGGACGGAGTGTGTTCCGACAGCAATCGCGACTTAGCGTCTGGGAGGTCATAAGTTAACAGCTCTGCTCAGAAAGTGGGAAGGCTGGAGGACAAAGGGAGGGAGAGCTGCTGAGCCCCCGAACGACAGAGCTCAGTTTGGTGGAGAACAAAGGCGCTCGTCAGTGCCATCTCCCCCGCCCATCCCCCAGCCAAAATCCCAAAGGGAACCAGTTCCTGCCAGGGAACTTGCTCACTCCGCGCAAACACCCAACTCTGTGCTTCTGCGGAGCCAAACCTCCGGTAGCGGATCTGACTCCTTCCCGGTGCCACAGGGCCCCTCCTGAAGTGGATCACCTAAGGAGAAGCAAGCTAAGCCTGCCCCTCCTGGCCCCTGGCACCTTGCCTACCCACCCCAGCTAAGACGCCAGGTCCCCAGCACCACAAGCCTGGCAGTGTGCAAGTAGCCCAGACGGGCCACGCCACCCCACAGTGAATCCCGCCCCTAGGAGAGGGGAAGAGAAGGCAC
>NW_024418437.1:0-1450 GCF_014898765.1 Herpailurus yagouaroundi | reverse complement strand
TGCTCATGGATTGGAAGAATAAATATTGTCAAAATGTCAATACTACCCAAAGCTATCTACACATTCAATGCAATCCCAATCAAAATTGCACCAGCATTCTTCTCGAAACTAGAACAAGCAATCCTAAAATTCATATGGAACCACAAAAGACCCTGAATAGCCAAAGTAATATTGAAGAAGAAGACCAAAGCAGGAGGCATCACAATCCCAGACTTTAGCCTCTACTACAAAGCTGTCATCATCAAGACATCATGGTATTGGCACCAAAACAGACACATCGACCAGTGGAATAGAATAGAAACCCCAGAACTAGACCCACAAACGTATGGCCAACTCATCTTTGACAAAGCAGGAAAGAACATCCAATGGAAAAAAAGACAGTCTGTTTAACAAATGGTGCTGGGAGAACTGACAGCAACATGCAGAAGGTTGAAACTAGACCATTTTCTCACACCATTCACAAAAATAAACTCAAAATGGATAAAGGACCTGAATGTGAGACAGGAAACCATCAAAACCTTAGAGGAGAAAGCAGGAAAAGACCTCTCTGACCTCAGCCGTAGCAATCTCTTACTCGACACATCCCCAAAGGCAAGGGAATTAAAATCAAAAGTGAATTACTGGGACCTTATGAAGATAAAAAGCTTCTGCACAGCAAAGGAAACATCCAACAAAACTAAAAGGCAACCGACGGAATGGGAAAAGATATTTGCAAATGACATATCGGACAAAGGGCTAGTCTCCAAAATCTATAAAGAGCTCACCAAACTCCACACCTGAAAAGCAAATAACCCAGTGAAGAAATGGGCAGAAAACATGAATAGACACTTCTCTAAAGAAGACATCCGGATGGCCAACAGGCACATGGAAAGATGTTCAGCGTCGCTCCTTATCAGGGAAACACAAATCAAAACCACACTCAGGTATCACCTCACGCCAGTCAGAGTGGCCAAAATGAACAAATCAGGAGACTCTAGATGCTGGAGAGGATGTGGAGAAACGGGAACCCTCTTGCACTGTTGGTGGGAATGCAAATTGGTGCAGCCGCTCTGGAAAGCAGTGTGGAGGTTCCTCAGAAAATTAAAAATACACCTACCCTATGACCCAGCAATAGCACTGCTAGGAATTTATCCAAGGGACACAGGAGTACTGATGCATAGGGGCACTTGTACCCCAATGTTCATAGCAGCACTCTCAACAATAGCCAAATCATGGAAAGAGCTTAAATGTCCATCAACTGATGAGTGGATAAAGAAATTGTGGTTTATATACACAATGGAATACTACGTGGCAATGAGAAAAAATGAAATATGGCCTTTTGTAGCAACGTGGATGGAACTGGAGAGTGTGATGCTAAGTGAAATAAGCCATACAGAGAAAGACAGATACCATATGGTTTCACTCTTATGTGGATCCTGAGAAACTTAACAGGAACCCATGGGGGAGGGGA
>NW_024418436.1:0-3337 GCF_014898765.1 Herpailurus yagouaroundi | reverse complement strand
GTATTAGAAAGCTGCATTCATCAAGACAGTATGTACAGGCACAGAAATGGAGACAGACGTCAAGGGAACAGACTATGGAACCCAGAAATATACCCTCAAACATATGGTGAGTAATCTTTGTTAACACAGAAAGAATATCCAATGGAATCAGAGTCTCTTCAGCAAATGGTACTAGGAATACTGCACAGTGAGAATGATGAACCTGGACACTGTTCTTAAACCACACACACACACACACACACACACACACACACATACACACACACCTCAAAATGGATGAATTATCTAAATGTAAGTCAGGAACCATCAAAATCCTAGAGGAGATAACAGGCAATGTACCTCCTTGATCCTGGCCGCAGCAACTTCTTGTTTGTCATGTCTCCAGAAGCAAGGGCAATAAAAACCACAATGAACTATTGGGTCCTGAAGATAAAAAGCTCCTGCACAGCAGGGGACAAACTCAGCCAAACTAAAAGGCAAGGGAATGAAATGGGAGAAGATATTTGCCGGTGACATATCAGATAAAGGGTTAGTATCCAAAATCTATAAAAAACTGATCCCACTCAACACCCAGAAACCAAATAATCCAGTGAAGAAATGGGCCAAAGACATGAAGAGACACTTTAAGAAAGATGACATCCAGATTGGTCACACATGAAAAGATGCTCCATCTCACTGGTCATCACTGAAATACAAATCAAACCCACAATGAGATATCCCCTCACACCTATCAGAATGGCTAAAATGAACATCTCCGGAAATGACAGATGTTGGCAAGGATGCAGCGAAAGGGAACCCTTTTGCAATGCTGGTGGGAATACAAAGTGGTGTATCCATTGTGGACAATAGTATGGAGATTCGTCACCAAAACAAAAAATAGAACTACACTAGGACCCAGCAATTGCACTACTAGGTATTTATCCAAAAGATACACGAACGCTGACTCAAAGTGGCACGTGTACTCCAATATATCTAGCAGCATTATCAACAATAGCTAAGTTAGGCAAAGAGCCCAAATGACCACTGACAGATGAATGGATAAAGAAGAGATGGTATATTCATACAATGGACTATTACTCGGCGATCAAAAAGAATGAAATCTCGCTCTTTGCAACAACGGGGATGGAACCGGACTCTATTAAGCTAAGCAAAATATGTCAGAGAACGACACACATCCTATGATTTCTCTCATCTGTCGAATTTAATAAAACTGATGAACATAGTGCAAGGAAAGCAAAAATAAGATACACACAGAGAGGGAGTCAAATGATAAGAGACTGTTAAATAGAGGGAAGAATCTCAGGGTTCCTGGAGGGTTCCTGAATAGGGGTATGGGCTAAACGGGTGATGGGCATTAGGGGTGGACCTTGGGATGAGTATTGGGTATATTTTGTACTTGATGGATCACTAAATTCTACTGCTGAAACTGTATTCCTCTATAAGGTAACTAACTTGGGCTTAAATTTTAAAAAGAAGAAATATTAAAAATAAAGAAAAGTACCACCAGTCAAAAGAAAAGAATATTTCAATCGGGCTCTTGAGTGGAAAGGAAAGACTAAAAGTGTTACAGACAAGAAAGGATCAGAGAAAACATCAAGAATCAATGACAAAACAACTAGTAGAATGAGACTAAATATATACCTAGCAATAATCACTCTGACTACAAACGGACTAAATGCTCCAATCCAAAGACATTGGATAGGGCGTCAGAATGGACAAAACAAACAAACAAAAAGGCAAACAAAAAACAATGTCTATCTAGATGCTGCCTACAAAGCCTTATTTGGACTGAAGTCTCCTGCAGATTTGTTATTTGTTTTTAATTTTTTTTTTAATGTTTATTTATTTTTGAGACCGAGAGAGACAGAGCATGACGGGGGAGGGTCAGAGAGAGGGAGACACAGAATCTGAAACAGGCTCCAGGCTCTGAGCTGTCAGCACAGAGCTTGACGTGGGGCTTGACCTCACGGACCGTGAGATCATGACCTGAGCCGAAGTCGGCCCCTTAACCAACTGAGCCACCCAGGCGCCCCACGTCTCCTGCAGATTTGAAGTGAGGGAATGAAGAAATATTCATCATGCCAATAATGTCAAAAGAAAGCCAGTAGCAATACTTATATCGGGCAAAATAAACTTTAAAACGGAGACTCTATTTTGGTACCCTTTGGGTAAATACCTAATAGTGACATTGCATGCACCCAATATTTATAGCAGAATTATCCACAGTAGCCCAACTATGGAGAAAGCCCAAGTATCCATCAACTGATGAGGGTGTAAAGAAGTTGTGGTGTGTGTGTGTATGTATACGTATGTATATGCATATGGACATATGTGTATGTTCATATATACACACATACGTATGTACAATGAAATATAACTCAGCTTCAAGAAGAATGAAATCTTGCCATTTGCAACGATGTGGATGGAGCTCGAATGTATTATGCTATGTGAAATATGTCAATCAGAAAAAGACACATATATGATTTCACTCATGTGGAAGTTAAGAAACAAAACACATGAAAACTAGGGAAGGAGCCAGGACAAGAGAAGCGTGGTAACAAACCACAGGAGTCTTTTAATGTTAGAGAAAAACAAAAGTGAAAGTTGATGGAGGGAGATGGGTCAGCGCTGGGCTAGATGGAGGACGAGTATTAAGGAGAGCACTTGTTGTGATGAGCACTGGGTGTTGTATGTAAAGGATGAATCACCGAATTCTACTCCTAAACCCGAGAATGCACTGTATGTCAACTAAGACTTAAATTAAAATACATACATACATACATACATACATACATACATACAGCTATAACAAGAAATGAAGACAGACACGATCTCATACTAAAGGGGACAGCCAAACAAGAAGATCCAATGATTGTAAATTTTGATGCACCCAACATGCGATCACCAAGTATACAAAACATTTAGCAACAACCGTAAAGGAAGTCATTTATAATAATATGATGATAGTAGAGGACTTTAACACATCACTCACATCAATGGACAGAACCTAGAAACAGAAAGTCAACAAGGAAACAATGGCTTTGAATGACACACTGGACCAGAAGGGTTTAACAGATATATTCAGAACACTGCATACTAAAATGGCAGAGTACACATTCTTTTCAAGCATACCTGGGGCGTTCTCCAGAATTGATCACATTCTAGGTCACAAATCAGGCCTCAAGAGGTACCCAACGACAGAGATCAGACCAGGCATCTTTTCTAACCACAAAGCTAGGCAACTTGAAGTCAACCACAAAAAGAGGGCGAGCG
Organism: Herpailurus yagouaroundi; assembly: GCF_014898765.1. Classification (NCBI taxonomy): domain Eukaryota; kingdom Metazoa; phylum Chordata; class Mammalia; order Carnivora; family Felidae; genus Herpailurus; species Herpailurus yagouaroundi. The sequence goes on along the minus strand of NW_024418436.1, from coordinate 64 downwards.
GGGAGGCCAAAAATAACGGGAGGTTAAGTAACATGCTACTAAATGAATGGGTCAAACAGGAAAT
>NW_024418435.1:3596-4788 GCF_014898765.1 Herpailurus yagouaroundi | reverse complement strand
GCATCCCAGGAATGAATCCCACTTGATCATGGTGAATAATTCTTTTTATATGCTGTTGAATTCGATTTACTAGTATCTTATGGAGAATTTTGCATCCATATTCATCAGGGATTTTGGCCTGTAGTTCTCTTTTTTTACTGGGTCTCTGTCTGGTTTAGGAATCAAAGTAATACCGGCTTCATAGAATGAGTCTGGAAGTTTTGCTTCCCTTTCTATTTCTTGGAACAGCTTGAGAAGGATAGGTATTATCTCTGCTTTAAATGTCTGGTAGAACTCCCCTGGGAAGCCATCTGGTCCTGGACTCTTATTTCTTGGGAGATTTTTGATAACCGATTCAATTTCTTCGCTAGTTATGGGTCTGTTCAAGCTTTCTATTTCCTCCTGATTGAGTTTGGGAAGCGTGTGGGTGTTTAGGAATTTGTCCATTTCTTCCAGGTTGTCCAGTTTGTTGGCATATAATTTTTCCTACTATTCCCTGTTAATTCCTTGTAATTCTGAGGGATTGGTTGTAATAATTCAATTTTCATTCATGATTTTATCTACTTAGGTCATCTCCCTTTCTTTTTTTTTTAATTTATATATGAAATTTCTTGTCAAATTGGTTTCCATACAACACCCAGTGCTCATCCCAAAAGGTGCCCTCCTCAATACCCATCACCCACCCTCTCCTCCCTCCCACCCCCCATCAACCCTCAGTTTGCTCTCAGTTCTCAACAGTCTCTTATGCTTTGGCTCTCTCCCACTCTAACCTCTTTTTTTTTTTTTTCCTTCCCCTCCCCCATGGGTTCCTGTTAAGTTTCTCAGGATCCACATAAGAGTGAAACCATATGGTATCTGTCTTTCTCTGTATGGCCTATTTCACTTAGCATCACACTCTCCAGTTCCATCCACGTTGCTACAAAAGGCCATATTTCATTGTTTCTCATTGCCACGTAGTATTCCATAGTGTATATAAACCACAATTTCTTTATCCATTCATCAGTTGATGGACATTTAGGCTCTTTCCATAATTTGGCTATTGTTGAGAGTGCTGCTATCAACGTTGGGGTACAAGTGCCCCTATGCATCAGTACTCCTGTATCCCTTGGGTAAATTCCTAGCAGTGCTATTGCTGGGTCATAGGGTAGGTCTATTTTTAATTTTCTGAGGAACCTCCACACTGCTTTCCAGAGCGGCTGCACCAATTTGCATT
>NW_024418435.1:2774-3586 GCF_014898765.1 Herpailurus yagouaroundi | reverse complement strand
GGTTTTGATGGTTTCCTGTCTCACATTCAGGTCCTTGATCCATTTTGAGTTTATTTTTGTGAATGGTGTGAGAAAGTGGTCTAGTTTCAACCTTCTGCATGTTGCTGTCCAGTTCTCCCAGCACCATTTGTTAAAGAGACTGTCTTTTTTCCATTGGATGTTCTTTCCTGCTTTGTCAAAGATGAGTTGGCCATACGTTTGTGGGTCTAGTTCTGGGGTTTCTATTCTATTCCATTGGTCTATGTGTCTGTTTTTGTGCCAATACCATGCTGTCTTGATGATGACAGCTTTGTAGGAGAGGCTAAAGTCTGGGATTGTGATGCCTCCTGCTTTGGTCTTCTTCTTCAATATTACATTGGCTATTCAGGGCCTTTTGTGGTTCCATATGAATTTTAGGATCGCTTGTTCTAGTTTCGAGAAGAATGCTGGTGCAATTTGGATTGGGATTGCATTGAATGTGTAGATAGCTTTGGGTAGTATTGACATTTTGACAATATTTATTCTTCCAATCCATGAGCAGGGAATGTCTTTCCATTTCTTTAAATCTTCTTCAATTACCTTCATAAGCTTTCTATAGTTTTCAGCATACAGATCCTTTACATCTTTGGTTAGATTTCTTCCTAGGTATTTTATGCTTCTTGGTGCAATTGTGAATGGGATCAGATTCTTTATTTGTCTTTCTGTTGCTTCATTGTTAGTGTATAAGAATGCAACTGATTTCTGTACATTGATTTTGTATCCTGCAACTTTGCTGAATTCATGTATCAGTTCTAGCAGACTTTTGGTGGAGTCTATCGGATTTTCCATGTATC
>NW_024418435.1:0-2674 GCF_014898765.1 Herpailurus yagouaroundi | reverse complement strand
CTAGCAGACTTTTGGTGGAGTCTATCGGATTTTCCATGTATAATATCATGTCATCTGCAAAAAGCGAAAACTTGACTTCATCTTTGCCAATTTTGATGCCTTTGATTTCCTTTTGTTGTCTGATTGCTGATGCTAGAACCTCCAGCACTATGTTAAACAACAGTGGTGAGAGTGGGCATCCCTGTCGTGTTCCTGATCTCAGGGAAAAAGCTCTCAGTTTTTCCCCGTTGAGGATGATGTTAGCTGTGGGCTTTTCATAAATGGCTTTTATGATCTTTAAGTATGTTCCTTCTATCCCAACTTTCTCAAGGGTTTTTATTAAGAAAGGGTGCTGGATTTTGTCAAAGGCCTTTTCTGCATCGATTGATAGGATCATATGGTTTTTCTATTTTTTTTTTGTTAATGTGATGTATCACGTTGATTGATTTGCGAATGTTGAACCAGCCCTGCATCCCAGGAATGAATCCCACTTGATCATGGTGAATAATTCTTTTTATATGCCGTTGAATTCGATTTGCTAGTATCTTATTGAGAATTTTGGCATCCATATTCATCAGGGATATTGGCCTGTAGTTCTCTTTTTTTACTGGGTCTGGTTTGGGAATCAAAGTAATACTGGCTTCACAGAATGAGTCTGGAAGTTTTCCTTCCCTTTCTATTTCTTGGAATAGCTTGAGAAGGATAGGTATTATCTCTGCTTTAAACGTCTGGTAGAACTCCCCTGGGAAGCCATCTGGTCGTGGACTCTTATTTGTTGGTAGATTTTTGATAACCGATTCAATTTCTTCGCTGGTGATGGGTCTGTTCAAGCTTTCTATTTCCTCCTGATTGAGTTTTGGAAGAGTGTGGGTGTTCAGGAATTTGTCCATTTCTTCCAGGTTGTCCAATTTGTTGGCATATAATTTTTCATAGTATTCCCTGATAATTGTTTGTATCTCTGAGGGATTGGTTGTAATAATTCCATTTTCATTCATGATTTTATCTATTTGGGTCATCTCCCGTTTCTTTTTGAGAAGCCTGGCTAGAGGTTTGTCAATTTTGTTTATTTTTTCAAAAAACCAACTGTTGGTTTCGTTGATCTGCTCTACAGTTTTTTTAGATTCTATATTGTTTATTTCTGCTCTGATCTTTATTATTTCTCTTCTTCTGCTGGGTTTAGGCTGCCTTTGCTGTTCTGCTTCTATTTCCTTTAGGTGTGCTGTTGGATTTTGTATTTGGGATTTTTCTTGTTTCTTGAGATAGGCCTGCATTCCAATGTATTTTCCTCTCAGGACTGCCTTCGCTGCATCCCAAAGCGTTTGGATTGTTGTATTTTCATTTTCGTTTGTTTCCATATATTTTTTAATTTCTTCTCGAATTGCCTGGTTGACCCACTCATTCGTTAGTAGGGTGTTCTTTAACCTCGATGCTTTTGGAGGTTTTCCAGACTTTTTTCTGTGGTTGATTTCAAGCTTCATAGCATTGTGGTCTGAAAGTATGCATGGTATGAATTCAATTCTTGTAAACTTATGAAGGGCTGTTTTGTGACCCAGTATATGATCTGTCTTGGAGAATGTTCCATGTGCACTCGAGAAGAAAGTATATTCTGTTGCTTTGGGATGCAGAGTTCTAAATATATCTGTCAAGTCCATCTGATCCAATGTCTCATTCAGGGCCCTTGTTTCTTTATTGACCATGTGTCTAGATGATCTATCCATTTCTGTAAGTGGGGTGTTAAATTCCCCTGCAATTACCACATTCTTATCAATAAGGTTGCTTATGTTTATGAGTAATTGTTTTATATATTTGGGCGCTCCGGTATTCGGCGCATAGACATTTATAATTGTTAGCTCTTCCTGATGGATAGACCCTGTCACTATTATATAATGTCCTTCTTCATCTCTTGTTACGGCCTTTAATTTAAAGTCTAGTTTGTCTGATATAAGTATGGCTACTCCAGCTTTCTTTTGGCTTCCAGTAGCATGATAAATAGTTCTCCATCCCCTCACTCTCAATCTAAAGGTGTCCTCAGGTCTAAAATGAGTCTCTTGTAGACAGCAGATAGATTTGTCTTGTTTTTTTATCCATTCTGATACCCTATGTCTTTTGGTTGGCGCACTTAATCCATTTACATTCAGTGTTAGTATAGAAAGATATGGGTTTAGAGTCATTGTGATGTCTGTATGTTTTATGCTTGTAGTGATATCTCTGGTACTTTGTCTCACAGGGTCCCCCTTAGGATCTCTTGTAGGGCTGGTTTAGTGGTGACAAATTCCTTCAGTTGTTGTTTGTTTGGGAAGACCTTTATCTCTCCTTCTATTCTAAATGACAGACTTGCTGGATAAAGGATTCTCGGCTGCATATTTTTCCTGTCTAGCACACTGACAATCTCGTGCCAATTCTTTCTGGCCTGCCAAGTTTCAAAAGAGAGATTAGTCACGAGTCTCATAGGTCTCCCTGTATATGTTATGGCACGTTTATCCCTTGTTGCTTTCAGAATTTTCTCTTTATCCTTGTATTTTGCCAGTTTCACTATGATATGTCATGCAGAAGATCGATTCAAGTTACGTCTGAAGGGAGTTCTCTGTGCCTCTTGGATTTCAATGCCTTTTTCCTTCCCCACTTCAGGGAAGTTCTCAGCTATTATTTCTTCAAGTACACCTTCAGCACCTTTCCCTCTCTCTTCCTCCTCTGG
>NW_024418434.1:0-2082 GCF_014898765.1 Herpailurus yagouaroundi | reverse complement strand
GGAAAAAGTCTGGAACACTTCCGAAAGCATGGAGGTTAAAGAACACCATACTACAGAGTGAATGGGTCACCCAGGCAATTAGAGGAGAAATTTAAAAACATATGGAAACAAATTAAATTGAAAATACAACACTCCAGGGGGGGCCTAGGTGGCTCAGTCGGTTGAGATTCCAACTTCGGCTCAGGTCACAATTTCCCAGCTTGTGAGTCCGAGCCCCACGTCCGGGTCTGTGCTGACAGCTCAGAATCTGGAGCCTGCTTTAGATTCTGTGCCTCCCTCTCTCTCTGCCCCTAACCCACTCGCATTCTGCCTCTGTCTCTCTCAAAAATAAATAAACATTAAAAAAAAAAGGAAATAAAACAACCCAAATGCTTTGGGATGCAGCAAAGGCAGTCCTGACAGGAAAATACATTGTAATCCAAGCCTATCTCAAGAAACAAGAAAAATCCCAAATACAAAATCTAACAGCACACCTAAAGGATATAGAAGCAGAGAAGCAAAGACACACTAAACCCAGCAGAAGAAGAGAAATAATAAAGATCAGAGTGGAAATAAACAATATAGAATCTAAAAAACTGAAGAGCAGATCAATGAAACCAACAGTTGGTTTTTTGAAAAAATAAACAAAATTGATAAACCTCTAGGCAGCCTTCTCAAAAAGAAAAGGGAGATGACCCAAATAGATAAAATCATGAATGAAAATGGAATTGTTACAACCAAACCCTTAGAAATACAAGCAATTATCAGGGAATACTATGAAAAATTATATGCCAACAAACTGGACAACTTGGAAGAAATGGACAAATTCCTAAGCACCCATGCACTTCCAAAACTCAAACAGGAAGAAATAGAAAATTTGAACAGACCCATAACCAGTGAAGAAATTGAATCAGTCATTAAAAATCTCCCAACACACAAGAGTCCAGGACCAGGATTCCCTGGGGAATTCTACCAGACATTTAAAGCAGAGATAATACCTCTAGTTCTCAAGCTCTTCCAAAAAAAATAGAAAGGGAAGGAAAACTTCCAGACTCATTCTATGAAGCCAGCATACTTCGATTCCTAAACCAGAGACCCAGCAACAAACACAACTACAGCCCAATATCCTTGATGAATATGGATGCAAATATTCTATATAAGATACTAACAAATCGAATTCAACAGCATATAAAAGAATTATTCACCATGAACAACGGGATTCATTCCTGGGCTGCAGGCCTGGTTCAACATTCGCAAATCAATCAGTGTGATACATCACATTAATAAAAGAAAAGATAAGAACCATATGATCTTGTCAATCGATGCAGAGAAAGCATTTGACAAAATTCAGCATCCTTTCTCAGTAAAAACCCTCAAGACACTCGGGATAGAAGGAACACACTTGAACATCATAAAAGCCATTTATGAAAAGCCCACAGCTAATATCATCCTCAATGGGGAAAAATTGAGATATTTCACTGCAGTTGTTTAACATAGTGTTGCAAGTGCTAGCCTCAGCAACCAGACAACAAAAGGAAATCAAAGGTATCAAAACTGGCAAAGATGAAGTCAGCTTTCACTTATTGCAGATGACATGATACTACACATGGAAAACCCCATAGACTCCACCAAAAGTCTGCTAGAACTGATACATGAAATCAGAAAATTCGCAAGATACAAAAGCAATGTACAGAAACCAGTTGCATTCTTATACACTAACAGTGAAGCAACAGAAAGACCAATAAAGAAACTGATCCCATTCACAATTGCACCAAGATTCATAAAATATCTAAGAATAAACCTAACCAAAGATGTAAAAGATCTGTATGCTGAAAACTATAGAAAGTTTATGAAGGAAACTGAAGAAGATGCAAAGAAATGGAGAAACATTCCATGCTCATGGATTGGAAGAATAAATATTGTTAAAATGTCAATACTACCCAAATCAATCTACACAATAAAATTGCAATCCCAATCGAAATTGCACCAGCATTCTTCTCGAAGCTAGAGCAAGCAATCCTAAACTTGTATGGATCCACAAAAGACCCAGAGTAGGCAAATATTGAAGAAGAAGACCAAAGTGGGAGGCATCACAATCCCAGA
>NW_024418433.1:2594-3419 GCF_014898765.1 Herpailurus yagouaroundi | reverse complement strand
GATGGACTTGACAGATATATTTAGAACTCTGCATCCCAAAGCAACAGAATATACTTTCTTCTCGAGTGCACATGGAACATTCTCCAAGATAGATCATATACTGGGTCACAAAACAGCCCTTCATAAGTTTACAAGAATTGAAATCATACCATGCATACTTTCAGACCACAATGCTATGAAGCTTGAAATCAACCACAGAAAAAAGTCTGGAAAACCTCCAAAAGCATGGAGGTTAAAGAACACCCTACTAACGAATGAGTGGGTCAACCAGGCAATTCGAGAAGAAATTAAAAAATATATGGAAACAAACGAAAATGAAAATACAACAATCCAAACGCTTTGGGACGCAGCGAAGGCAGTCCTGAGAGGAAAATACATTGCAATCCAGGCCTATCTCAAGAAACAAGAAAAATCCCAAATACAAAATCTAACAGCACACCTAAAGGAAATAGAAGCAGAACAGCAAAGGCAGCCTAAACCCAGCAGAAGAAGAGAAATAATAAAGATCAGAGCAGAAATAAACAATATAGAATCTAAAAAAACTGTAGAGCAGATCAACGAAACCAAGAGTTGGTTTTTTGAAAAAATAAACAAAATTGACAAACCTCTAGCCAGGCTTCTCAAAAAGAAAAGGGAGATGACCCAAATAGATAAAATCATGAATGAAAATGGAATTATTACAACCAATCCCTCAGAGATACAAACAATTATCAGGGAATACTATGAAAAATTATATGGCAACAAATTGGACAACCTGGAAGAAATGGACAAATTCCTGAACACCCACACTCTTCCAAAACTCAATCAGGAGGAAATAGAAAGCTT
>NW_024418433.1:1801-2494 GCF_014898765.1 Herpailurus yagouaroundi | reverse complement strand
AAACCAAGAGTTGGTTTTTTGAAAAAATAAACAAAATTGACAAACCTCTAGCCAGGCTTCTCAAAAAGAAACGGGAGATGACCCAAATAGATAAAATCATGAATGAAAATGGAATGATTACAACCAATCCCTCAGAGATACAAACAATTATCAGGGAATACTATGAAAAATTATATGCCAACAAATTGGACAACCTGGAAGAAATGGACAAATTCCTGAACACCCACACTCTTCCAAAACTCAATCAGGAGGAAATAGAAAGCTTGAACAGACCCATCACCAGCGAAGAAATTGAATCGGTTATCAAAAATCTCCCAACAAATAAGAGTCCAGGACCAGATGGCTTCCCAGGGGAGTTCTACCAGACGTTTAAAGCAGAGATAATACCTATCCTTCTCAAGCTATTCCAAGAAATAGAAAGGGAAGGAAAACTTCCAGACTCATTCTATGAAGCCAGTATTACTTTGATTCCTAAACCAGACAGAGACCCAGTAAAAAAAGAGAACTACAGGCCAATATCCCTGATGAATACGGATGCCAAAATTCTCAATAAGATACTAGCAAATCGAATTCAACGGCATATAAAAAGAATTATTCACCATGATCAAGTGGGATTCATTCCTGGGATGCAGGGCTGGTTCAACATTCGCAAATCAATCAACGTGATACATCACATTAACAAAAAAAAGAGAA
>NW_024418433.1:0-1701 GCF_014898765.1 Herpailurus yagouaroundi | reverse complement strand
ATCATAAAAGCCATTTATGAAAAGCCCACAGCTAACATCATCCTCAACGGGGAAAAACTGAGAGCTTTTTCCCTGAGATCAGGAACACGACAGGGATGCCCACTCTCACCGCTGTTGTTTAACATAGTGCTGGAAGTTCTAGCATCAGCAATCAGACAACAAAAGGAAATCAAAGGCATCAAAATTGGCAAAGATGAAGTCAAGCTTTCACTTTTTGCAGATGACATGATATTATACATGGAAAATCCGATAGACTCCACCAAAAGTCTGCTAGAACTGATACATGAATTCAGCAAAGTTGCAGGATACAAAATCAATGTACAGAAATCAGTTGCATTCTTATACACTAACAATGAAGCAACAGAAAGACAAATAAAGAAACTGATCCCATTCACAATTGCACCAAGAAGCATAAAATACCTAGGAATAAATCTAACCAAAGATGTAAAGGATCTGTATGCTGAAAACTATAGAAAGCTTATGAAGGTAATTGAAGAAGATATAAAGAAATGGAAAGACATTCCCTGCTCATGGATTGGAAGAATAAATATTGTCAAAATGTCAATACTACCCAAAGCTATCTACACATTCAATGCAATCCCAATCAAAATTGCACCAGCATTCTTCTCGAAACTAGAACAAGCAATCCTAAAATTCATATGGAACCACAAAAGGCCCCGAACAGCCAAAGTAATTTTGAAGAAGAAGACCAAAGCAGGAGGCATCACAATCCCAGACTTTAGCCTCTACTACAAAGCTGTCATCATCAAGACAGCATGGTATTGGCACAAAAACAGACACATAGACCAATGGAATAGAATAGAAACCCCAGAACTAGACCCACAAACGTATGGCCAACTCATCTTTGACAAAGCAGGAAAGAACATCCAATGGAAAAAAGACAGTCTCTTTAACAAATGGTGCTGGGAGAACTGGACAGCAACATGCAGAAGGTTGAAACTAGACCACTTTCTCACACCATTCACAAAAGTAAACTCAAAATGGATCAAGGACCTGAATGTGAGACAGGAAACCATCAAAACCCTAGAGGAGAAAGAAGGAAAAGACCTCTCTGACCTCAGCCGTAGCAATCTCTTACTCGACACATCCCCAAAAGCAAGGGAATTAAAAGCAAAAATGAATTACTGGGACCTTATGAAGAAAAAAGCTTCTGCACTGCAAAGGAAACAACCAACAAAACTAAAAGGCAACCAACGGAATGGGAAAAGATATTTGCAAATGACATATAAGACAAAGGGCTAGTATCCAATATATATAAAGAGCTCACCAAACTCCACACCCGAAAAACAAATAACCCAGTGAAGAAATGGGCAGAAAACATGAATAGACACTTCTCTAAAGAAGACATCCGGATGGCCAACGGGCACATGAAAAGATGCTCAACGTCGCTCCTTATCAGGGAAATACAAATCAAAACCACACTCAGATATCACCTCACGCCAGTCAGAGTGGCCAAAATGAACAAATCAGGAGACTATAGATGCTGGAGAGGATGTGGAGAAACGGGAACCCTCTTGCACTGTTGGTGGGAATGCAAACTGGTGCAGCCACTCTGGAAAGCAGTGTGGAGGTTCCTCAGAAAATTAAAAATAGACCTACCCTATGACCCAGCAATAGCACTGCTAGGAATTTACCCAAGGGATACAGGAGTACTGATGCATAGGGGCACTTGTACCCCCA
>NW_024418432.1:0-10707 GCF_014898765.1 Herpailurus yagouaroundi | reverse complement strand
CATAGACATTTATAATTGTTAGCTCTTCCTGATGGATAGACCCTGTCACTATTATATAATGTCCTTCTTCATCTCTTGTTACAGCCTTTAATTTAAAGTCTAGTTTGTCTGATATAAGTATGGCTACTCCAGCTTTCTTTTGGCTTCCAGTAGCATGATAAATAGTTCTCCATCCCCTCACTCTCAATCTAAAGGTGTCCTCAGGTCTAAAATGAGTTTCTTGTAGACAGCAAATAGATGGGTCTTGTTTTTTTATCCATTCTGATACCCTATGTCTTTTGGTTGGCGCATTTAATCCATTTACATTCAGTGTCATTATAGAAAGATATGGGTTTAGGTCATCGTGATGTCTGTATGTTTTATGCTTGTAGTGATGTCTCTGGTACTTTGTCTCACAGGGTCCCCCTTAGGATCTCTTGTAGGGCTGGTTTAGTGGTGACAAATTCCTTCAGTTTTTGTTTGTTTGGGAAGACTTTATCTCTCCTTCTATTCTAAATGACAGACTTGCTGGATAAAGGATTCTCGGCTGCATATTTTTTCTGTCTAGCACACTGAAAATCTCGTGCCAATTCTTTCTGGCCTGCCAAGTTTCAAAAGAGAGATCAGTCACGAGTCTTATAGGTCTCCCTTTATATGTGAGGGCATGTTTACCCCTTGCTGCTTTCAGAATTTTCTCTTTATCCTTGTATTTTGCCAGTTTCACTATGATATGTCATGCAGAAGATCGATTCAAGTTACGTCTGAAGGGAGTTCTCTGTGCCTCTTGGATTTCAATGCCTTTTTCCTTCCCCAGTTCAGGGAAGTTCTCAGCTATTATTTCTTCAAGTACCCCTTCAGCACCTTTCCCTCTCCCTTCCTCCTCTGGGATACCAATTATGCGTATATTATTTCTTTTTAGTGTATCACTTAGTTCTCTAATTTTCCCCTCATACTCCTGGATTTTTTTATCTCTCTTTTTATCAGCTTCCTCTTTTTCCATAACTTTGTCTTCTAGTTCACCTATTCTCTCCTCTGCCTCTTCAATCCGAGCCGTGGTGGTTTCCATTTTGTTATGTATTTCGTTTAAAGCGTTTTTCAGCTCCTCGTGACTGTTCCTTAGTCCCTTGATCTCTGTAGCAAGAGATTCTCTGCTGTCAGCTATACTGTTTTCAAGCCCAGCGATTAATTTTATAACTATTATTCTAAATTCACTTTCTGTTATATTATTTAAATCCTTTTTGATCAGCTCATTAGCTGTTGTTATTTCCTGGAGATTCTTCTGAGGGGAATTCTTCCTCTTGGTCATTTTGGATAGTCCCTGGCGTAGTGAGGACCTGCAGGGCACTTCCCCTGTGCTGTGGTGTATAACTGGAGTTGGTGGGCGGAGCCGCAGTCAGACCTGATGTCTGCCCCCAGCCCACCGCTGGGGCCACAGTCAGACTGGTGTGTGCCTTCTCTTCCCCTCTCCTAGGGGCGGGATTCACTGTGGGGTGGGGTGGCCTGTCTGGGCTACTTGCACACTGCCAGGCTTGTGATGCTGGGGATCTGGCGTCTTAGCTGGGGTGGGTAGGCAAGGTGCACAGGGGCAGGAGGGGCAGGCTTAGCTTGCTTCTCCTTAGGTGATCCACTTCAGGAGGGGCCCTGTGGCAGCAGGAGGGAGTCAGATCCGCTGCCGGAGGTTTGGCTCCGCAGAAGCGCAGAGTTGGGTGTTTGCGCGGAGTGAGCAAGTTCCCTGGCAGGAACTGGTTCTCTTTGGGATTTTGGCTGGGGGATGGGCGGGGGAGATGGTGCTGGCGAGCGCCTTTGTTCCCCACCAAACTGAGCTCTGTCGTTAGGGGGGCTCAGCAGCTCTCCTTCCCTTTGTCCTCCAGCCTTCCCGCTTTCTGAGCAGAGCTGTTAACTTATGACCTCCCAGACGCTAAGTCGCGCTTGCTGTCGGAACACAGTCTGTCAGGCCCCTCCGCTTTTTGCAAGCCAGACTCGGGGGCTCTGCTTGGCCGGCGAGCCGCCCCTCCGCCCCGGCTCCCTCCCGCCGGTCCGTGGAGCGCGCACCGCCTCGCCGCCCTTCCTACCCTCTTCCGTGGGCCTCTCGTCTGCGCTTGACTCCGTTCTGCTAATCCTCTGGTGGTTTTCTGGGTTATTTAGGCAGGTGTAGGTGGAATATAAGTGATCTGCAGGACGCGTGGTGAGCCCAGCGTCCTCCTACGCCGCCATCTTCCCAGGAAAAGTATTTTTAATAAAAATTGAGAATAAAAATATTTTTTTCTCTTTCTGTATTCAAGAATAGGAAAAGGAAAGAAAAAAAATGAATAAATGGACGAGTGAACAGACTGAAATACGATTGAAATTACATTGTTTTCCCCTAGAAGTCAAACTATGAAGCACTTTCTAGTCTGTAAACTAAGCAGGCAGAGAGACTTACGATGTTTCTGAAGGGAGAGACTTATGGTGTTCCTGAAGGGCGAGGTTTGCCCAGTTGGGTGGGACTTAGTGTAAGGGCCCTGTTCTCCACTGCATGGCACTGCTTAGCTTACTGGGGTGGCTTGTTGTGGCGCTTGTAGGTGTGTATGTGCATGCGCAGGAGGGGTGAAAATGGCATCACTCAGCTACCCGGTCTCTAGTATTGGAACTCTGTTCTCCCTGACCAGCAATCATGCACCCCTTTTGTCTCCAGCTTGTGTCCACTCCCACTTTTACATTGTCCCATGACCAAGCCATCAGGTTGCCAGGAAGCACCTCCCTCCTGAATTTTATCTCAGATGTGGCTGTGATTCCCAACCTCTCACTTCTGAGGGACTGTGGCTTTGACCCATTCTTACCTTCTGGGGGAGGGTCTCCCAGCAATGGCCGGGTGCCCGCCTGCCCCCAGGAACATTCTTGGAACCATGCTGCTGCCAATGCCCAGAGACTGTGGCTGGGTGCCAGTCCGCCCCAGAAAAAGTTCACGTGATCATGTAGCAGCAGTGTTTCAGGGATTATGGAAAATCACAACACACATCTGGCACCAGGCTTCCCACTTAATGTCCTTGTTCCAGCATCCACGAATGTGGTTGTTCTCCTGGGTCTGCTGGGACCTTTGTCTGTGGGGTGGCCTCACAGCCTCTACCAAATGTCCTCCCAGCAGGGGAACCACCTCTCCCCGAGCGGCCTGAGGACCCCTTGGACTTCGCTCTCTGCTCCTGGGGATTCACCCTTCCCACCAGAGCATTTCCAGGTATTGAGCTGTGGAGTTTCAGACTCTGCACTCCCCCTATTTATAGAGTCTTAATGGAATTTAAACCCTCTCCTTTCTCCTTTCTCCCTTTTATTGTTCAGTCCCTTGTGTACTCTTTCTTTTCTCTCCAGTTGCTTTCAGGCAGGGAGGGATGCTTTCCCATATTCTCCTCCCATCTCTGTCCTCTCTCTGCAAGGAAAAACAACTCCCTGCCCTCCACGGCTTCTCTCTCCCCTAGTTCATCTCTCCATGCCATGTACCTGCTAAGTTCTGTGGTTCAGATTATGCAGATTGTTGTGTTAATCCTCAAACCAGTTGTCTAGGTGTGCAGGATGGTTTAGTATTGATCTGGCTGTATTTCAGGGAAGAGATGCAAAAAAACTTCCATGCTGTTCCACCATCTTGGCCCCTCCCTCCAGTCTCTGATTTTTATAAAGGAGAGAGAAGAGAGTGGAAAATAAGCCAGTTTGTTCTTTGGGGATGAATGTGGGGGCCAGGTGGGTCTCCTGGGCTCTCTTCTCCCAGGGTCATGAGTGAGGTCTGTGTGGCTTCTAATCTCTGAGATGTGAGGACCCAATGCCCAAAGCAGGAGCCTTGAGTTTCCCACTGACAACAAAGTTGCTATTTCAGCAGTTGGAAGAGCTTTTGCCATCATGGGACAATGGCAAGAATACTGGATGGGTGGTTGTAGCCCTTGACTCTAAGCAAACCCCTTCCTTCCTTGGACTTCAGATTCCACAGCTGTGCAGTCAGCCATCAGTAGTGCAGAATCTGCTGCTTTACCAACCCAACATCTGTTCTCATGCCCAAGTCCAGCACCTCAGCTTTCCTTTGGGAACTGCATATCACCTGCCTCCCATACAAACAGTTCCAGAAGGCAGTTCCCACGTTCTACCTACCTTGAAGATGAGCATTTGATCCAAATCTAGCTAACCCCATGCCCCATCCTCTGGACGCTCTGATGGCTTCAAGGATGAGAATGTGACCTGTGGGGGATAAGATTAGGAATTCCCTGGGCCTTCACCAATGGGTTAACAGGGCATAAAGAAACACAAAGTCGAAAAATGCTTACACCCGAGTTCGGGAAAAACAGATTGGCATTCCAAGAATAGGGAGGCACAAAGGTGCCAAGAATGGGGGGTGAAAAGGCACCCCAAAATAGGGAGGGGGTATTGAACCCCCCAAAATAGAGAGGGAAAGGCAAAGGCCTGAAATAGAATTGGTGCAAAAGTGCCCAACACATAGGATTAATGGGATTAGATATTCAGGGTGAAAACACCCCAAGTTTAGTACTATAGCAGAAAGCTGCTTTCATAGGAGAATAGGGCCAGGTTAGGTAAATTGGTGAATTGGACTTTGGACCACTGTGCTGCAGGCAAAGCAGCCCGGAGCGAGATGGTTAACAAAAGAAAAGGTGTCTTGTTAACCCTGAGATTCTTCCCCTTATGTTAACAACCATCTACCCCATCTTCCCGGCACCTGGAGTTTGTTTTATATCGATCCAAACCCCAAGCGCTGTATATCTTCAAGACTCCCTTTTTCCCCCTCACATCCTCAAGTTCATGTTCACAGTTTCTTTGTCTCTTTGTGCATGCCCATCACATTTGTAAGCCTTCTCATCTGAATAAATACAAGGCAAGGATCCTTACTTGGGGCTTTTGTCTTTTTCCTGGACATTAGCCATCTCTCGTTTTTATCCCGCCTTCACTCTTTTGCTAGACAAAAGAGAACTGTAGACTTAGAGTCTATGGCAGTGACCCAATTCAGGCTACAGCCATGGCTAAATCCATGACTCTTCATGGAACCCAAGGGAAAGAGAAACCCTTCCCATTAGAATGGACAGTGAGTGAGTATCAGCCTGGAGTTGCTGGAGGCCCCAGATGCAGTGAGAGAGACTGTGTCTGTGAATGAGGCCACCCCAAAGGCACTTAACAGGATGAAGGGTTGGAGAGGGTCCAGGTCACATTGTGAGAGTGTGAGCCTCTGGGCCTGTCAGGTTCAAACCCACTCTTAACTTGCTGCTTGCAAGTATTAGTTTATTTCCCACCATTTAAAAATATTAATTTATTTTACTTTAGTAAGTGTGTCCACTCCCTTGCAATCCAAAAGTACTGGCCAACACATCAGAATCAACAATCCCCGAGACTCCCTATTCATGGTGTCCTCACTGGGCTGGGAATGGCTGAGAAGACCAAGACAGTGGGTGGGGCCAGGGCTCAGAGGAGCTCCAGAACAGCTCTGTCCCTGTTCCTTCTCTGTCCTGGGAGTGGAAAACCCCAGAAGAGTGAGAGGAGAACCAGCAGGAGGAGGAGGCCCCTGGATGCCTAATTAGTCTGCTTGGTTTTTTTTCTTAATTAGTGTCAATTTTGTTACTGTGTATTTTTACTGAGAAATAACTCATTTTATCTAGGTTTCTAGTCTGATGCAATAGGTTTCTTTTATTTGACCTTTAATTTCTACTCTCTTTCTAGTTTTCTATAGAATTGTTGCAATTAATGAACAAATATTGATATGTTATTATTTGCTAAAGTCCATAATTTATCCAGATTCCTTCTGTTCTACCTTTTCCTGCTCCAGTGTCCCATGCAAGGCACCACATGACATGTGGTCATCATGTCTCTTTAGGCTCTTCTTGGCTGTGACAGTCCCTCAGACTTGTCTTGTTTCCCTGACTTTGGCAGTGTTGAGGAGATCTGGTCAGGCATTTTATAGAAAGTTCTGCATTGGGATTTACTTGTTTTATTCCTGATTAGACTGTGGTTATGGGTTTTGAGGAAGCAGATCACAGAGGTGAAGTGCTCTGTCATCACTTTATAACAAAGGTCACTGTTGGTATTAATGTTGGTCACCTGGCTGAGGCAGTGTTGGTCAGGCTTCCCCACCATGAAGTTACTCTTTTCTGATGTGTGTATGGTGTGTGTTCATGAGTAGGAAGACACTATGTGGAGCCCACACTTTAGGAGAGGGGAGTTAGCCCCATCGCCTTGATGGATGGCCAAGCGTCTACATCTACATTCATTATTTGGAATTCTTATAGGAGAGGTCTATTCAATCTCATTTGTTAATAAAAAAAACCTGTGAAATCTGTTAATAAAAATGCAACTTAATAATTAAAAGATTATATTGTCTTCATCGAACAATTCATTAATTGGGCAGCATTCCATTTAACAAATGGAAAAGAGCTTCTTTGAACTGCAAGGAGGGGAAAGTTTTTAACTTCTTTTTTTTAAACGTTTATTTATTATTAAGAGACAGAGAGAGACAGAGCATGAGCATGGGAGGGGCAGAGAGAGGAAGAGACACAGAATCCGAAGCAGGCTCCAGGCTCTGAGCTGTCAGCACAGAGCCCAATGACGCGGGGCTCGAGCTCACAAACCGCGAGATCATGACCTGAGCCGAAGTCTGAGCCACCCAGGCGCCCCGGGAGGGGAAAGTTTTTAAAGGTAGAGAGGGGATTGAAAAAAGGATGCATTATTTTAGGCAAAGTTTCCCTCCTAACGGGAACAGAAGGGGCCACTCAGCACATTTTACAGCTTGACTGTTGAAAGTTTACTTGGAGGTGGGGGGGTATGTGAAATTGCAGTTAGGTTAGGTATTAAGTCTGGGATTGCTAACATGGGTCTCTTAACATAAGTGGCTTTATTTGGGGGCCTGTGGTTTCATTTTAAAAATCATTTATTTTTACCTGTTAACTCCTCATTCCCCTTTCCCCTCTGCCTGGCAATCATATTTTACTTTTTGTAGGTGAATTTGATTATTTTGGATATCTCAAACAAGTAGAATCTTATAATATTTTTTTTCTTTGATTGATATTACCCCTGCATATTGAATTGAAGGTTCCTCTGTATTGTGGTATGAATCAGTACTTTAGTCCTTTGCATGGCGGGGCAATATTCTGTTGTGTATACTTCACCCATTGACCTTTCAATGGACACTTTGGTCGGCTTTAGCCTTCTGACTATTGTGCATGATGGTGCTATGAATTTGGGGGAATTCCTAGAGTGAATCCCTGCTTTCAAATATTTGGGGTATATACCCTGAGGTATATTAATTAATTCTATTTTTAAGATTTTGAGGAACTCCCATTCAGCTTTCCTCAGCAGCTGCACAAATGTATTTCATTTCTTTACATGTTGGAAGAACATTTAAGTTTATGGATCTACCCCATGTTATGTATTCCTTTACCGTTTGTGGTATGTTTGCATATTTAGTACCATTTTCGAATTGTAAATAGTATTGCTATGAGTATTTACGTTGGCTTTGGTTGTGATTACGGTTCTGGTTCATGATGTGTGGATCATGGTTATGGTTTGTTCCTATGACTTACGGTATCTAGTTAGAGTTCATGGTGTGTGGTTTACAGATTATGGCTTTACAGATTAGGATTCTATTATTTAGTGGTATATGGTTTTGGGTTTATGGTACATGGCTTTTTGGTCACACGCCCTAATGATTTGGGTGTTTTTGTGTGAGGACGTGGGAAGAAGATGGAATGAGTGTTGTTGGGTTTGAGATGAAAGGTTTTTGGGGGTGAGTGGATGAGGGGGTGAGCTGGTGTGTGTTTGTGAGGGGATGGTGTAGGAGGTTCAGTGGGTGGTCTATGGGGAGCTGGTGGGTTCAGTATTTGGAGGGTGATGGTTTAAGGGTGAGTGAGGGGGTTTGAGAGGGTGATTGTTTAGGTGGTGAGGGGGTAACAGTATTGGGTATGTGTTTATAAGGTTTTGGGGATGATTGCTTATTTCTTGAGAGATTAGTGGGATCAGGTGGTAATGGTTTAGGGAATGAGGGTTTAGGAGATTAAGATAGGAGTTACGGTGAGACTTGAGCCATTGGAGATAATGGTTAATGTATTTAGGCTGGGGCAGTGGAAGATGCAAGGAGAACCCAGTTGTCCAGAGGACTTATTAGGGAGAGCACTAGACTGAATAAATGGAGTTTGTGGGTTCCAACCTAGAGGCAGAAGACTTTGAGAGAGCTAGGGTTTAGGATCAATGTACAATCTGAATACAGATCCTTTATCAGATAAGTGGTTTGCAAACATTTTCTACCAGTTTGTGGCTTGTCTTTTGGTTGTTTGAATAAGGTTTATCAGAGTAGAAGTTTTAATTTTATAAAGTCCATGTTATCAAAAAAGAGAAAAATTGATAACATGGACTTTATAAAATTAAAACTTCTACTTTTTTGGATTGGTCTTTGTGTTTGTGTTTTATTTTTTTAATGTTTATTTATTTTGAGAGATCGGCGCTGTCTGCACAAGGCCCAATGTGGGGCCGATCTCACCAATTGTGAGTTCATGGCCTGAGTGTAAATCAAGAGTCAACGCTTAACCACTTAACCGATTGAGACACCCAGGTGCCCCTTGTGTCTGCATTTTATTTTAATTAATTAATTAATTGGTGCAAAAAGCTGATTTTATTAAAGCACAGAACAGGACCCATAGACAGGAAGAGCTTCCCAGTGTTATGCCCAGAATTCGTGATCCCCAAATACCGTCAGGGAGCCAGAATCCGATGTAAAAGCAAAAGAGCCTTTATTCGAGCACCGACGCAGCGGTGAGATACCAGGGAGAGAGAGCGAGTTTCAAAAGGACAAGGGTTTTATTGGGGCCTAGGGGCAGTTGGTGAGGTAATGGCTGTGGCCTCAGCCAATTGGCTGGGGAAGGGTCCGAGTCTTGTTAGGCAGGTGAGCGGGAGGTTACTCAAGGGGAGGAGGCGTGGTCAAGGTGAAGGACACAGAACAAGATGGAGTTGGCGTAGGCCCGCCCTTTCACCAGGACCATGAGGAAAGACTGGTTATATACTATGGAGGTAAAGTGCAGAGGAAGGTAATTTCCAGGAGAAGTTTCCAGTGAGATTTTCATAAGCTAAAGAAGGCTCCCAGGATATTGGAGGCCTAGCTATTGTGAAGCTAATGTTGTTTTTCCCCCTAGCAAAACATTAGCATTAAGACAGTAGGGAGTTCCAGGAGAAACCTGCCTCAAGTATTTGCCAATAGGCTGCAGGTTATAAGGAAATTTAATTTTATCTGCCATTTCCTTCTGCCTTTGTTTCATTCCATCCTGGACAATTTAGACTCTCAAAATCTTTGAGGTTGCTGTGGGTGGAAGGTCTCATCTTCTGTAACTTCTTCCTGCTGAGTAGGGGCATAGAGATGTCCCTACCTATGGGTCAACATTGGTCAATTGGGGAAGGTATTTATCTATAGGAGTTACCACAGGCAGAGGCAGCCAATTCAAGGTAGACAACATATATGAACGTCCTTGAGTAGAAAGGATCACCTATCTTCTAGAAGTTATGGCTGTGAAAGTGTGTTGGCACCAGGCAGGGAGACACCGGAAAACACAACAAAATAAGGTTCATATTATGGGAAAGAGAAGCTTAAATATAAAAAAACCTTTGGTAATTTTCCTTCAGTCCATTACTGTCATTTGAAGAGAGATTCGAGGCCTTCCACTGGTTCACAGGAATGAGAAGGTATGTCATGGGAATGCAAGCTGGTGCAGCCACTCTGGAAAACAGTATGGAGGTACCTCAAAAATCTAAAAATAGAACTACCCTATGACCCAGCAATTGCACTACTAGGCATTTATCCAAGGGATACAGGTGTGCTGTTTCGAAGGGACACACGCACCCCCAGGTTTATAGCAGCACTATCAACAATAGCCAAAGTATGGAAAGGGCCCAAATGTCCATCGATGGATGAATGGATAAAGAAGATGTGGTGTGTGTGTATATATATATATACATGTATATATATACATGTGTATATATACATGCATACATACAGTGGAGTATAACTTGGCAATCAAAAAGAATGAAATCTTGCCGTTTGCAACTACGTGGATGGAACTGGAGGGTATTATACTAAGTGAAATTAGGTAGAGAAAGACAAAAATCATACGATCAGGGAGAGGGACAAAACAGAAAAGACTCATAAATATGGAGAACAAACAGGGTTACTGGAGGGGTTGTGGGAGTGGGGATGGGATAAATAGGTAAGGGGCACTAAGGAATCTACTCCTGAAATCATTGATGCACTATCTGCTAACTAATTTGGATGTAAAATAAAAAATAAAAAAAGAAGACGTGTCAGCTTCCATACTCAATTCCTGTGAGCAAGGCACAGGTTTAATTCTTGATATGTGAGTCCATGAAGAAAGGCATCCAATTCTATTATAGTGGGAGTACAAAATACAACCCAGGAAGGGGATATTTCATTTTGGAGTTAAAACCCCTGCTGCATTAGACTTCCAATCATTTAAATACATCATGTCTCAAGGGATTATATGGGGTGGGTTTCTGGTAACTGTCAGATCAGATTCAGGAGGGCAATGATTTGCATATTAATGTTGAGATGTATTAACCCCGCCTCAGGTGAATAATTAAATAAAACACTATAGTCTATCTACTGATAGGTCTAGTGTGGGGAAAGACTCTCCATATGCAATTATTGGAGGAATTCATCCAATAGGGTTAGGGGTTAGGGGTTAGGGGTTAGGGGTTAGGGTTAGGGTT